>NC_060207.1:94430000-94642500 GCF_021130785.1 Homalodisca vitripennis
TATGGGCACACAAAGGCTTACTGCTGGTACCAAAACCGCTGTGTAAAATGCGGCTCAGATCATGATACTAGCAGCTGTAATAAATCTGTAAATGTTCCTCCCAAATGTGTATTATGTGGTGGTGAGCACCCAGCCAACTATAAAGGTTGCTCTATTTACAAAGATATTAAGAAAAAGGCTTTTCCACCTCTAAGACCAGCGTTAAAAAAAGACACTCCTCCTCCGGTGCAAGATCGAGAAGTAGATAGACCTATATCTGTTCGTACTCAAAATTCAAACAGGTAATCAGTCTCAACCAGTATCACCAACCTTATCTTATGCTAGAGTGGCATCAGGTCAATCAAATATAGAAGCAAATCACAATCTGAATCAAATAATTGATGGATTTTTAAATAAGTTCGAAATGATGATGTCTCAACAAAGCCCAGCAAATAGGTACATTAATTAACCTATTGACAACTGTCATATCAAAACTAAAATGAATAGATTTTATAGGATTGGACTCTGGAATGCCAATGGCTTGGCCCGACATGGCCAAGATATTCAACTTTTTATTTCAATACACAAAATAGATATTATGTTAATTTCTGAGACCCACTTTACAAACTTAAATTTTTTCAAAATCCCAAATTTTACTTTTTATTCAACAAACCACCCTGACAATACGGCGCATGGAGGTAGCGCTGTGCTAATCAGAAAACAAATAAAACATTATGAATTACCTAGATTTCAAGAAGATCATATTCAAGCTACAAGCATAGTGGTTGAGGACTGGATGGGACCACTTACATTTTCTGGTGTTTACTGCCCCCCGAGGCACAATATTACCAAACTTCAATTCAACGAATTTTTCGAAACTTTAGGGCCTCGTTTTGTAGCAGGTGGTGACTTTAATGCCAAACATGTCATGTGGGGTTTAAGGTTGATTAACCCTAGAGGTAGAAAGAAATTTGTTAAATTGCATGAATGACAATCACTTGAGTTACGTATCTACAGGGGGAACCAACCTATTGGCCTTCAGATCCCAACAAAATTCCAGATCTTCTTGATTTCTTTGTTACGGGAGGTATTTCTCCTAACTATATGGAGGCTGTTTCATCTCTTGATTTGTCGTCCGATCACTCTCCGGTCATCCTATCAATAAGTTCATCATTTGTATTGAAAGAAAAGGCAGCGTCCTTATCGAATAAAGGCACAAAACTGGGTGAAGTTTCGTGAAACGTTAAATGACAGTTTAAGTCTTAATATATCACTTAAAACAAGAGAGGAAATAGACAACGCTGTGGAAATTTTTAATTATACTGTTTCAGAAATCTGCTTGGAGTGCAACGCCTGAACTTAATAATACAACGTGTGGCAATATCAATTACCCAATATATATTAAGCAGCACATTGCTCAAAAACGTCGCTTACGAAGAATATGGCAAAATTCTAGAAATGTAAGAGATAAAACAATGTTTAACAGAGCATCAAGACAGTTAAAGATTTTGCTTTAAAAACTTAAAAAACATATGGTTTCAAGAATTCACTTCAAATCTCTCCCCAACTGAAGCAACAGACTATTCTTTATGGAAAGTAACAAAAAGCACAAAGAAACCGCAAGTGCCCATTCCTCCAATATCTAAACCAGATGGTTCTTGGGCGAAAAGTAACAGAGAGAAAACTGATTTGTTTGCTGCATATTTTAGTAATGTTTTCAAACCATACCCTGTAGATAACAACTTTGATAATAGACATGTTGTAAAGGAGTTTCTTGATTCACCTAACCAAACTCTCACTACCTATTGGCTCCTTTAAACCATCTGAAATATATGATGAGATTAAAAATCTTAATCCCAAAAAGGCCCCTGGTTATGAGTTAATAACAGGTAAGATACTACAAGAGCTTCCTATGAAAGCCATACTCTTTCTTACCTTCGTATTTAATGCTATTTTGAGGCTTGAATACTTCCCATCACAATGGAAGGTGGCTCAAGTTATTGTTGTTCCTAAGCCAGGAAAAACCTCAAAACGAAGTAATGTCCTACAGGCCAATCAGTCTACTACCTATACCTTCTAAATTATTCGAAAAGTTATTTTTAAAACGACTTCAGGTTTTTATAACTGAATGCAATTTAATTCCCAATCATCAGTTTGGTTTCAGAGTGCACCACTCCACTATCGAACAAGTCCATAGAGTAGCTAATATAATAAGGCAAGATTTGGAATCAAGAAAATTTTGTTCTGCAGCATTTCTCGATGTGAGTCAAGCCTTTGACAAAGTGTGGCATGAAGGGCTTCTATTTAAAATAAAAAAGTCATCTACCTCACACTGTTTACAACATTATAAAATCTTATTTAGAACGAAGGTATTTTCAAATCAAGTTTGATGATTGTCTTTCAGATCTGAATGAAATAAACTCTGGTGTACCTCAGGGAAGTGTACTAGGACCAGTGCTGTACTTAATTTTCACTGCAGACATTCCAACTAATCAAAATTCTTTGACAGCAACATTCGCCGATGACACTGCCGTACTGGCATCCCACTCCAACCATGTTGTAGCATCACAAATTCTACAAACTAACTTAAATTCTATCACAGTTTGGCTTAAAACTTGGAGAATTAAAGTGAATGAAACTAAATCTGTTCACGTCACATTTACGTTGAAACATGACACCTGTCCACCAGTGTTTTTAAACAACATTCAAATTCCTCAAAGAAATGAAGCTAAGTATCTGGGTGTACATCTCGATAGGAAGCTGACTTGGAAACCACACATATGGAACAAAAGGCTCCAATTAAATTCAAAATTTTCAAAACTAAATTGGCTTTTTGGGAACAAATCCCATTTATCAATAGAAAGCAAACTGTTGTTGTACAAGACTGTTCTAAAGCCCATCTGGACGTACGGAATTCAACTGTGGGGAGTTGCTTCTACATCAAATATTGAAATTATACAGCGTTTCCAATCTAAAGTTCTCCGAAAGATATTACAGGCCCCATGGTATGTTCGTAATGAAGTCATTCACAGAGACACGAATATCCCTTTTGTTACTGAAGAAATTCCAAAGTTCTGCATCAAGTATCAAAACAAATTAAACTCTCATCCTAACTACTTGGCTATTAATCTGCTGGACAACAGTGACCATCAATTTCGGCTAAAAAGACATGATTTCTTAAACTTAGCTGATCGATTTTAAAGATGAACAATCTCTTAAATGTTTATGTTAATTAAGGTTAATGAACTTTGATTAACCATGTCCTTAAGATTTATCATCAAATTTACTTATTGTTTGTTGTATATAAACAGATTGTAAATAAATTAAAGTAAAAAAAAAAAAAAAAAAGTAGTGTGGCCGGTGATAATAGAATATTATTATCAGCTACAGTCCATAGTTCAAAATTATAAAACACCTGAGCCGGTTCTCTGTGACGTCTGTCAGACACAGCTGACCAACTTACACTGCACAATACATATTATACAAATTAAATCAATTCACTAAAGCATTTACTGTTTATTTTTATTACACATTTACTAATACTACACAATTTAAGAAAAGGAAAAAGATTTTCTCACTTATCAACTGTACACATAAACCAGGGAGACTACAATTTAAAAATAAATCAAATTCTGCTGAGTAAACAACCATACTTCTAATCTGTTACAAAATTTACTAATATTGCTTAGACTTTTTATTTCCAAAGGCAACTTATTAAATATATGTGGTCCGAGATAACAAAAAGAGTGTTTAAAAAAATGATTTGTTAACTTTAGGCATTCTGAAAATTCTACGGTAAATATTTCTTGTAGCGTATATCAAATCAATTGTTCCGTGGTTACCACATCTTGAATAAAAGAGTCTTAAAACTTTGAACACAAAAAGATGCTGAAGGGGCAAAATTCTTAACTCATAAAATATAGGGAAAGAGCTATGCCTTCTATTTTTTTGAAAATTATTCTTAAAAAGTAGTTTTGAGTAACTCTTATCCTTTGAATTAGGTATTTAAATGTCCCGCCCCAGCAAACTAATCCGTATTGTAATTTGAAGTCAATTAATGCAAAATATAAACTTCTCAACAAATCTTTAGAACAAAAATTTCGTAAAAAATAAAATTTCCTAATTGAAGATTTAAGTTTAGTCTGTAAAGTTGTTATGTGTTTACTCCAAGTAAGTTTACTGTCCAAAATTACCCCAAGATATTTGAAGTGTGAGACTTTACTGATAGTTTCACAGTTGCAGTTAATTTCATTACAAATAAAAATGTGATATTTAATTTCTTTTTCAATGTTTAAAATTTTTGAAATAAAAAATTGACATATTGCGTTTTTTTTTTACATTTAATTGCATTTTATTTAAATGACACCACTTTCTTAGAGTTCGCAAATCTTCTAGTATGTAATTTAACAGTCATTATATTTTTGTGTGAGTAAAAAAATGCTACGTCATTTAGCAAACGCATTTGGCATGCCCTTTAGGTTCATTTCCAGGAGATCGTTTATGAATATCAAAAACAGGGTTGCAGATATGACGGAGCCCTGAGGCACACCAGCCCTGACTAGGAGCGGTCCGCTCAGGAACTCGCCAATCCGCACCCGCTGTTCACGGCCCAAGAGGAAAACTGCGAAACCAGCTGAGAGCAGGTCCTCTCACTCCTAACAATTCCATCTTGTGTAGCAAAATCTCATGGTTTACTAAATCGAAGGCGGATTTAAAGTCAATAAACAGTCCTATTGATTTATTCCCTGAGTTTAAACTTTCGTAAATCATATTAGAATTAGAAGCGCATCTTCGGTAGATTTTCCCTTTCTGAAACCGTACTGATTGCCATTGAAAACCCCTATGTTATTCAAATATGCAGTAAGTCTTACATTCATTAACCTTTCAAATATTTTAGAAAAAACTGTTAACAAGCTGATAGGTCTTAGATTTTCTAATTCAATCGAAGAGAACCCCTTTTTAAGTATAGGAACTACCACACTGATTTTTAACTTGTCGGGAAAAACGCCTGAAATAAAACTTAAATTAATGATGTGTGACAATATGGGTGATATTACTTCTGCAATGTGTTTTATAACAGCTGAACTTAAACCATCGATACCAAAAGATTTCTTGTTTTTTTAAACTTTTTTATTGTTTTTAAAACTTCTACATTGTCTGTGGGTAATATGAAAAATGACGTGTTTCTGTTGCGCAAACTGAGTGGACCTAAGTTCGGAACACCGCTGTCCTGACCTGACTGTACTGCGATAAGATGTTTATTTACTTCTTCCGCAACAATATGAGGTTCCGTAATGACTATACATTGTTTAGCTTAACCCGTTCAACTTTTTTCTCTGCGGATTTTTCGGTTAAAATTATTTATAATTTTCCACTGAAGTTTCGTATCACCTTGGCAATTCGAAATTTGATTTGAGCAGTATGAATTTTTTACTTTACTGATTTCATCATAACTATGATAAAAATTTTACAAAATTTCTGTCATACAGTCTCCTTTTAAGAATATTATACAACCGTTTCCTTCGATCTTTTTTTGATAAAAGGCTTGAATTTATCCAAGGGCTTATCGATTTATTGACCTACTTTAATTATTTCTAACAGACAAGTTAATACTTGTCTTACTTCCTTCCTTTAATCTATTGTTTCTTAGTTATTTGGAATTACCTTGCTAAAAATATGTGGAAATCGTTTGCCTTTTTGTGCCTCCTACAAACATTTCATACCCATAATTTATGAACTTCAGAAAAAAAATACATTTGTTTACTTGCTACTTCAGTTCTGACATGCGATCGATATGCGATTAGCCATGGATCGAGGTCTTTATACCGTACTAGTTCTGTTCGATTTCAGGTTTCGATGAAGGCTTTCAATATAATCATTCATAAAATTCTATTTAAAAACTTACAGATTTAGGATTCTCTGACAAAACTTCAGAATGGATAAAATCATATCTAAGGAACAGATAGCAGTGTGTGTGCAATTACAACTCAATGTCTGATTTCAGAACTGTGACCTACGGAGTTCCGCATGTGTCAGTTCTTAGCCCACTACTTTTTACCATGTACATAAATGGCATTAACACTGTATTGCGATATTGCAAATTTCCCTGCTATGTTGATGACTTACAAATATACTCACACTTTAACAATATCAACACAAATTGTGAAGTGGACGAATGAAGACATAACCTACAACAACTTATTCAATGAGATTTAAAAATGAACTTAAGATTAACCCGGACAAAAACCCAACCAATGATGATTGTCTGTCATCTACAAACTTTTCAACTCCATTAACCTACAGAATAAATCGAAAATAACTTTAGACGGAAAACCCCTTACTATACGTTGAAAATGTGAAAAGTGTAGGACTATCATAAACACTTAGATGGACCGATGCAGTGGTGTACACCTGTAACAGGGTATTCGCTGTTGTGCACACACTGAAACAAATGCAAGGACTTCTACCATTTCACATTAAACTTCTTTTGATTAAATCCTTACTTTAACTACTGCAATTTTGTAGTCAATGGCATGACTGTAGCCCTTAGCACAAAACTGTAAAGAGCACAAAGTTACTGCATTCGCTTTCTGTTTGATTTATGTAGAAGAAAACATGTTACGCCATATTTTATTCAGTCATCAATTCTAAAATCAGTCGATTCAAGATCGATTCACAGTTTGTCATTGTTGTACTCTATTAATAATAATATTTATCTGAAAACTTTCAGTTTTTGGCAGAGAGTGGCGTAAGAAAAAGTTGGTCTGGTGCACAAGTCTCAGAATTCCAATACACAGAATCATAACCAATAACCGATCCTTCACCGTTACTGCATTTAGATTATGGAACTTCTTATCAGATTTTGTCAAACAAATTAATTGAGGTAGCGGGATCGGTTTGTGGCGGAGCTGAGACGAAAAACCCTGGACCGGATGATTGCGGCGGGCGGCGGGGCTACTCTTTGTATCGTGACTGTGTGAATGGAAGAGTGAATAGAATATTGTGTTAATTAAGTTTTAGTTAGATAAGCCTTATTTTGTACTATTAAGATTGATTTTAGTTTAAGATGTTAAATGTAAGACAGGACCATATATGATGCCACTTTTAATTTTGCTTGAATAAAAAAGTGTTTCTATTCTATTCCCGTCTGAAATGTTTTTGTATACTGCAGGTTTTGTGATCGTAGAAATAGATTGAAGCCAAAAACCTCAATCATATTTTGTTTTTACACAACAACATGAAATGAACATTCATTTTTGTCTTTATTGTTTATAAATACGTTTATTAATCGAATTAATTGTACAATTTATACATATAGACAAATTTGAAAATTCGTTAATACTTATTCCAAACTATGAATCTCCCCTTCATTTTTCTTTTCATAGACCAGTATACATACATTATATATATATATTCATCTACATCCCTCCAGTGAATACTTGTCTATGAATAAGAGTACAGTTCTTGAATATTTTATTTAAATACTATCAGTCCAAACAATTGAATTCTGTAGGTTTGAAACAGATTCTTTCAGAGAAATTGTATTCATTTCAAAAGTATTCGAATTTATTTTGAGGTGTTCGAATATGTGAATATCCTGGCTGTATTCGAATACTGTTCGATTCTGTATTCGATCCTCCCATCACTAGCTTATTATTGTACTCTACCTAATTTGTTGTCACTAGTAAAAACATAACCTTTCTGTTAAGTTATTATTTTCAATAAAACTTTTCTCTTATTTTTGTTAATGCTCCAAATCTAGGCCTAAGTGAAATAAATCAAAATCGTAATCCTGCATGAACAATGTTTTCAATAATAAAAGATAAACTACAATCTGTTCAAGATAACTTGACAACTAGGTAGGTTTATAATAGGCTAGTAGATATATTGTTGAAAAAATTTTTTCATTTAAGAAAGTTTTAGCATAGCTAAATATTTACTTTACCAATTCACACTAATTACAGTGCTTTATTTTCAAAAGGAAAATACTCAGCAAGTGAATACAAAATTTATGTAGGGCGCGCTGTATAATAAAGTTACTTGACAATTGACTTAGAAAACAAATTATCAATTAGAAATACCTAAGCTACAAAATAATTCTTATTTACAATCAAGTAAATCTACGTGTTTTTAGTGTATTGTATCAATATTGTTTAAAATTAATTTCAACAATGTAAAATCATCTGTATGATATTTGAATGATGGCCACAACTAAAATGGTGATAAATATGTTATTTGTATCATAAGCTACTCTTCAAAATAATAAGAAGTAAGATTTGCACCGCTTTGTTAGTTACATTCAATAAAAAATATACATACCTATATGGTTTTTAACTCATAATTAAATTATTACTTTCTAGATATATTGGTAGTTTTGATAGTTAGACATATCGAAGATTCAATTGTTGTGGTGGGCGCTTTTAATACTGCAGCAAAAAAAAATATTAAAAATTGTGCGATCTTATCTATCATGGTGAGGCTAATATGTAATAGGTAAATTATATACTGCATAAATTATAAGAAAAACCTCAAAAAAGGGAACTAGTATTTGAACGGGCGGGTAGGGTACGATAAACAGACTGGTTATTTATATCGAAGAACCAAATCATCGATACCTAATATTTGCATCTCAAATCCTAGACTATAAATCGATATAAAAGTATCTATAGTCCTCAATAGCAATCATATGTTTTAAATTTAAATATGAATTTAATATTTACAGTATTCAAACAAATTATTATAACCAAAATTAGGGAAAACTGAAGACGACCATATTTACTCCTCTCACAGTTACAGTTGTTTCTTTCCCACACAATTTCACATAATGGGTTTTTCGGTACGAGTCCAACATGTTGAAGTCATGAAACACATGTCTTATCTTTTAAAGCAACGTCGTGTAGTTTTCTAAAATTGACTGCCATTTTTAATAATCAAATGTTACTTATTTAAAATTGAACATGTATTATTTGAAAGTGTTTACAGCTGTTGATATAGATTATGTAAGTTAATTGTTCAAAATAATTAATCAGTATCGATTGATTATATCGATGGTTATGATTAAGTAATATCTAATATCGGTTGTCAATTTCGATATAAAAAACCGGGTCCGCTTATCGTACCCTACCCGAACGGGCTGACAATTGTAATAAATTCGGCTATCAGCACGGAGCAGTACCGAAGGAATATAGTGGAATATTCCATTCAGCTCATAATATTAATGTTTATCCAGAGAGATTGAAGCCTTGGAAATTCATAATCTAATTTTAAGAATTGTCATTAGATAATGCAGAATTTAATGCAGATAATCCAGAATTTATCTTGATTTGATCATTTTTACTACCGCATTTTCGATGAACTCACTGTGCTGCCATTATAAGTGTATTAGCTACAATATCTGCAAACCATTTCCTTGTCACTTGTTAAAAACAACGTTTTTTATGGGACAATGCATATATAAGTAGGAATTCATGCTGAAATGTAGCAAAGTTAGTAAATTTCTTAGTCCAACACTTTAACAAGTGCAATAACATTTAAAACAAGTAATTAACATTAAACACTGTGATTTTAAAATAAATGTACATTGTAGACCATGCCAAATAAAGGTAATCTTAATGTATATTAAAGATCAGGCTTAGAACCTAATTTATCTATGTTATTCTTAATTTTTGTACAGGGAGTTTAGGTAAGCTATTAGAAATTATGCTCTTTAGGTATCTAAAAGAATCATAAGCTCTTAAACTCAATGCCTTTTGTGAATTTGAAACATAAACAACTATAAGACGCTGCCAAACTTCTTATGACGTTCCATTGTTAATCTTATGAGAGTACTTTTGTTTTGTTTAGAGCAGCTGAATATTAAATACAGATAAGTTGCTCAGCCAGTTATTTTCAATCCAGTAACCAACTTAATATCAGCTCATTAGTTATAATATTTACTAGCCAAGTTAATATCCGCTTATTTTCAATCATGGTTTATACTTGTTAAAATTGCTGTAGTAAAAAGAATGTTTGGCATAATGTATTTGACATTGTGTAATAAAATCAAATGTAGTCCAACCCTAACCTAACCTTATCTAATTAGGAAAATATTTATTTACCTTTGGGGTATCTTTTAAAATAGTATTGATGTTGGCAGTTTCCGAGGATTGAAAGTTGCTGATACCTCCTCAGATTCGGGGCCCGGAGAAACATCCAGTAGACCTGAATGCTGGAGCCGATCTCCTTCACAAGTATCAGACAGAATGGCAAGAGCTACACCAGTTGGCTGAGGAAAACGCTGTAGCAGCCCAGGCAATATTTTCTCATTTTTTATTTAGTTTATATAAAATATCAAATCAATGTACAACTTTGATTTGAATTGTATCAATTGAAATAGTATTTTTAAAGTAGTATTTATACATTTTAAATTTAGCCAAATATGCTAATGTACATTTGTGTAATATAATAATATAATTGAAAAAAACATAAGGCTAATTTGAGTACATTTATAATAAATTTGAGACCATCTGTGCAGTACCTATAGCAGCCAAACATACCAAACTGCATAATTATTTTCAACAGATATCCTCCATTTTTACCCCAAAGAACAGTAAAAGTATTTTTAACCCGGAAAAATTGCTCAAAAGGCCATTTTTGGAGAGTAGAGGTCTTTTTCGGAAAATGTTTTAAATGGGAATGTAGGTCATGTGATATCTCATTTTAAAGATCTATGTACCCTGAGCATTTTTGGCACCAAAAACTCAATATTATGTTTATTCGTATGTACAGAGTGTGATAAAATGTCTTTAATTTAGGTTTCAACAGTAAAATCTGCTGTCAGCCCCCCTCAAGTCTTAGGTGGACAAATCGTTTTGGAATGGTTTGTTTCATACCCTATCAGGAAATATTGAATTGCATAACTTTTTACTTCTTTTTCTAATAACAAAAATCATGATAATACATAAGAAATGTGATGTCAAAAATGTTAGATTAAATAACAATCTAGTATGTTACAATGTAAACCATTTTAAAATCCTCTCAAAGACAAACATTTTTTGGTATTTGAAAATTTTTTTCTATTTTGCACCATTTATAATAGTGCTTATAAATATTATTTTACTTTGTTAGTTATTGAGTATTTTGTTACATCAAATAACATACAAGGAAAAATTAAACAACAACTGATATCCAGAACAATTAAAACTAGACTTGTTTAGTCCTGTTTTGCTCACTGTTATAGAGTAGATTACCTGTAAGATTTACCCTGATCCCAATTAGCTTCAGATCAATAGAGATTATGATAACACAGGTCCTCCTGTGTTTTTTTTTATTCATCATAGAGATAGTAAAATTAGGTTTTTTACTTGGAAAGTGTTTGAATTAACTTTTTGTTTTGTACATGTTCGTTATACTGTACAATTTACTTATTGTATTTTATGAGTAAGTTTGTATAAAATGTTGATATTTCTTTACTATAAGTTATAAACTGTGAAAGGGCTGAGCTTGGAGGCGATAACCTGCTGCCAGTTATAAAGTGAAAACTAGGTGTCTTGACAGCGATATTTCATTTTCTAATTACGTCACTCATGCTGCTCACTGAGCTGATGTTTATGTTTATTAGTTGTAATAGCCCTATTTATAATATTTTATTTGATTTCGTGCCGACGGTTTAGACCAAAATATAGAACTTGTTTATTAATATTTGTTATAATGTGTGTAATATTGTTAATTAATATCTTTTTATTTTTTATTCTGAAGATTAGTATACTTGTACATGTATATATGATTATAGTGCTTCATGTGATGTCAGACAGCATTCTGGTACATATCCCTGAAAAATGAGACTTTTATATGCATTGAAAACTTTTTCCTCTACCTAAGAAATACATAAAAGTACTCTCTTGAGACCTCATGCTCTAAGCATTATTGAGAGCCTTTGAATCTACTTTTTTAGTAATTAAGTTTATATATTAATGAATTTACTGTTTTATTGGATGTACCAGCTTATTGGGAATATTTCTGGTGTTTAATAATGTTGTCTATTTTATATTTTTTAAATACTATATCCATTTTTTCCAAAACAGGCTGAAAATTTGTATTTGTAATGGTTTACAAAATGTACTATTAAAAATAATAATTATGCAATTTTGGATTTGTTTACAGGAATTTCTGTTTATGAGTAATAGTTTTTGATAGTTCAATTAATTGTACTCGTCAGAGCTTGAAAAACAAATCATTTACAAACTTGCTTTCTTTACGTTATTAAAATTCAGTAGAATGCAAATGAAAAAAGTGTTATATTTTCATTGAGTTTACTATCATTATTCTCAAAACCCCAAGATAAATAAAACATACTGATTATCATTCACTGAGATATACTCTTCTAATCAGTACCAAAAACAGTGCAATACTTATTCTTGGGTTTGATATATTAACAAGCAAGCATGATGTATTCTCACAAGATTTGGATTATTTAGTAGCGCACACTTAAATTTGGACAACATCTGTCTAGTTAAACTGTAAGTTCCTTATTTTCTCTTGTCAATTATGAAGTAATGATCCTTTAATCTTTACTAGTTTTTATACTAAATCATATCTTTTTTATAATTATTTTATTCTTATTTATCTTATAGTAAAGATTTAAAATTTTGCCTTTCAAAAAGTGCATTAAAACAAAAAAGTAAAAGTATAATAATATAAGGCTCTACTTACTGACAAACTTACTTGTGCTCTCCCTTTACTTAGAAAGTAGATGTACGTATTGGAGCTCTCCATGAAGAAGTGATGCGGCAGTGGAACGCAACCTCACAACTGACTACGGGATTGGCGACACTGCCCAAGCTAGCAGCCCAGACTGACAAAATCATCTCACAGATCGGTAATTTAATTTGTTTCAGACTTGATATGTAAGTCTTCTTTGAAATGATAAATGCCTTTAAATTAAAAATGAAGTAAACCTCAAATGTGACTAACTTTTCATTACCTGAAGTTACCCTGAACTCACCATTCATTATAAAACAATAGAAACTTACAAGCTATGAATGTATTATATCTTGGCCAGTACGATTGGACATACACGTTGAGATAACATTACGCCAAAAATTAATCCGCGTTAATCGAAAAAATGGCAGTGGCCAGTAGAGCTGGCCATACAAGCTTCAAGGACAAATTCAAAATACTGCCTTCTAGTGTATAGGGTTAAGCATACTGGTAAGATAGGAGAACTAAAGGCAGGTAATTCTTTTATCATCTGAGCACATAGGTATAAAAGTGTTGAAAACAAGAAAGTTCATCACAAGAAGGGATCTGTAAAGAAACTAAAATGCATACATGAGTATAACAGCAATATTTATGGAATTTATAGGTCAATGTGAGTGGAGTATTGTACAAGTACAAAGAAGTGTTTTTTTTCATTTCTTAGACGTCTCCATGCTCTATGCTCTTGTTATTTTTTAAAGAATTTTTCTCTTATAAACTGGGCAGAAACTTACATTGTCAGAAACTGTTAATATTAAATGTTATGACAATTAATTTTATAATTATACTAGCGGACACCGGCGCGCGCTTCGCTGCGCATTTCAATAAGTTTTCCCGCGGCTTCGCACGCAATTTCCCGTTGAAAAACAGTACACTATATTCACTTATTCATTTTCTATCACATTCTAAACATTGCTGAGATAATTGATAGTCGTTCCTTTCGTGAGCTTCTTGGGCGCATTATGAAGGTATGTACCACATTCCTGATACTTCTGTCAAAAAAAAACAACTAAGGTTGATTTTATAACATTCTTTATATTTGTAGCCAACGTAAGATAGTAATTATGATATCTGCATTGCTCTTCTGATCAAGCATGAGCATGGTTTTATATTAAATAAATATTGCAGTTAAAGGTGAATTTTTACGTCAAATTTGAATTGTATTATCTGGATAGTAAAGTCTATGTTTAACAGTGATTGCAGAAGAAACAGTTTAAACAAAATTTGTCGTTTCTCTTAAGCTTACTCTATGCTTTAAAACTATAAGTGTAGTAATTAAATTATATATAAATATATTTTTTGTCGCATTATATATGTTTACAAAGAACAGCTGATTAAAAATTTGAAAAGACTCTTTCACTTAATAACATATGTTTGCTGCAATGCATTTCTTACGGGTATTTCTGTAACCAGTGGGGCGGAATCCTGAATCGGGAAAGGGATAAAAAGTATCCTATAACCTTCTACAGATCAAGACGAACAAATTAAAAAAAAAATTAGGCGAATCCGTCCAGCCGTTTGTGAGTGATGCTGTTACACACGAACAGTTTCATTTTTATTATATATAGATAATGCCTCTAACAAAAGTTAAAAATGTTATATGATCTTTCAAATTAGCTAGTACATGAGGATGTTTTTGACAAAAAATGTCAGCCAGGGCAGGTTTAAAGTCTAAAATAAGCCAGCTAACTTAAGAGGTTAGATATTTTCCTTTTATATATATCTTTCAAGAAATCTCTCTATTTCAACCATGTCATGAGATGTATAATAATAAACCCTTTGAAGTACATAACATTAGACACAATCAATATGTCAAATGCCTAATCTTATGGACTTTTTGTGTGGATAACATCAAATCCCTTTCAGTGCTGTATATTTTTAAATTATGTTGTGACTAATAATATTTTCTGAAATATTTTATTTTTGATCTCATGTGCTTTTAAACATTTAATTAATCTAAATTGCTTAGATTTAACTCATTATTTCTTTATTTTGCTCCCAAATCTGTTATTATAATTGTATTAAATAATGAACTGTTATTTTGCCAATTGATAGCTTTGTATCAAACTTTTTAATATTGTTATAACGATAATAACAAAACAGCAACCAGTTTCCCTTGGACCTGACGGATTAAATGCTAACTTATTATGGACCACTATAATAATGTGTTGAGCAAGGATAAGATGATTGTGGATATTTTCCATTGTTACATGTTACAAAAATCTGAAACATGGTGTTTGAAGAGCTAGTATATGCCTCTTCTTCAGGTGTCAAAACTTAAGATAAAAGATTAAAAAATAACAAATAACAAACGATGATGAACATACAAGTTCATAATACTTAATAATAGAGTGTCCATTGCCATGTGTTTTAAAATTTTAATTTTTATGTATGCTCATATTATAGGTTTAACCACCTGAAGAAGAGGGCTGATACCATATATCAAAATGTCATGTTTCAGTTTTGATAACTTATAATGATGACAAATGCCAGAGATTCTGTTACTTTTTCAAGTCATCCAGCATCAATAGGTTTTAATCAAAGAATAAAGAGCAAGCTGGATGGACTCTTCTGTATAAAACATATAACTGAAAAATTCAATAGTTACTCTATTACGATAATGAGGCTACATTAAAAGGCAGAGATTTTTTATCACATAAACCATTTAAGTTGGTAATTTTGTAAAACTATTACATAAACTTGCACAATGTTTGTATGATTTTAGAAGAGCTACGGAATCTTGTCGTTGAGGTGGAGAGCTCTCTGATAGAATTAGCTGATACAGTGGAGAAGAAAGAGCTGCAGGAAAGACAACTTGAGAGCAGGTTCCAACTGGCTTTACACAGCGAGAAGAGGCTTGCTCAGCTGGACATTCTCAGAGGTACAATTTTAAAGTAGAATCAGAATTACAAATAAGAATTATATTTTTAATTAAATAGAGAATTAGGTACCAATATAAGATTCTTAATACCTTAAATTGTTATTTTTAGTGTATTTTTTAAAGTTTATAAATTTGCTCAATATTGTTGGTTATTTATCACTATTGAATAATTTTTTCTTTGTCCTTTAAATTGAACGAGGAGGTGAATATTTCGGCCTCGCCATTTCTTCAGCCAAATGATGTTAAACTGAAACTGGCAAAGCTAGTAACTCATATCGACAAAAAACAACTTTAGTTCAAATCCACCTATAAATGTGGGTAAGAGTACAGGCTGTATCATGATTGGTTGAAGGTGTGTACCAATCAGTAATCAATAAAACCAATTGGCCATTAATACCACTAAGTCATCAGTATGACTATTACTCAGAGACTGTCAGCTTTATGATAATCTGATTCAGTTTTCTTTGTTGAAATTATTTTTATTCTTTATTATTTTCATTGTTTCTCTTATTATCATTAGAAAATTTCAAAGAAATTTACATGTACTTTGGTTTTGTAAAATTGTATTGTGATTGATTTTTCAACATTGTTCTACTCACCTTCATAAGCAGAAGTGCATCACTGACTGCCAATTTCAGTTAACCATTTTTTGAATGATGGCTCTCCATAGCTAGGCCAAAATATCTCATGATTTTAATTGTGTTTTAAATGTTTTGATACAGTGTGAACTAGAAATCTTATATGACAATCATTAAGTCAGTTTCATCAAATCTGCTTCAGATAATCTTTAAATCTTTTACTTTAAAACTTTTACTCCTGTTTACTTGACAGCAGTTATTTAAATCCCTTGCTGCATAAAGAAAAAAATCACCAGAAAAAGTTAAGATCAAGCAGACAATATCAATCAGCAGCGTTGTAGCAACCATGTGTTGTGATAGATAGAGTCTTCTTTGTCCGATTTAAGTAGGAAAGAAGTTTCTCAGTAACAAGTGCTTCACCACAGATAATGATTAAGGCTGGTATTCTCATGTGGACCAGATGTCTATGATTTCATCATACAAGGTTCTAGAACATTATGATATATGTTTGGCCAAAAATGTAAATTATGTAGAAAAATTTAAGAAAATTAAAAGAATTAAATTTTAGAAGATTTTTTAATCCATCATAGTTTATTTTTTTATCAGAATTGGAGCTTACTCTCCGAATAATCCTTTTTAATGTTTTGAAAGTAACAATAATAGGTTATTCTAATATATTATGTAAATAAGAACAGTAGTTTATAATGTATTTAAATTGATTGACTTTTATATTGTTTTAGCAAAACTGTCAGAAGAACACAGATTAAAAGTAGCAGAATACGAAAAACAGTTTGAGAAAAAACAGAAGGAAAGACAAGAAACATTTAGTAAAGCATTTGAAGAAGACTTGGCAACTTATAAGCAGACTGGTATAGTGCCCACAATCAGTGAGTATTGTTTCACTTAATGGCTTTATACAGGGTGTATATTATGTCTGGAAACACCCAAATATATCCTTTAATAATTTAAATATAAATTTGAAACCTCTTACAATCGTGATAGAGATTGGGCATCTACTTTTTGGAACAATGTTTTGTTATGTCACACACAACGGGGGACGTCCTGCCGAGGGTATCGTGAATATTCTTAATGGAAGCCTATACCTTGTGATACATAATTTTAAAGGTAATAGCTTACTGAATTGAATGCCACAAACCGCATCTCACGGGAATTATTCTATCAGAAAAAATAGAGCATTTTTAGTATTGAAAATTTACTGATGTTCAAACAATGTAATTTTAACGTGGTTCTTGCCACAAAATGTGTTACACTAATTTTTTAGCATGTTTTAAATGTTCAATTAAAATAAAATAAACAATTTATTTTTAAGCCGGTTTCATTAGTACAAATTTACCAGTTTTTATTACAATGAATAAAACTTATGAGTCACTTTCTCTGATTACTTATGAATCTGTACTTGGTGTTTTCCAGTCAGCAGGAAGGTTTAAAGAGACAAAGGTCACTAGCCTATGAGAAACATTATTGTGTTATTAATCATCTGGTCTACAGGTTTCAGTTTGTTGAGCATGGAGCTTTCACTAGACAGGTCTAAGCTTGGGAATTACAAATGGACAAAGGTCATATCATTCCTGTCGAGTTAATCAGTGTCTCTGAAGCATTGCTGTCAACAAGTTATCTAATTACAGTAGTTCAGTTTTTATTTGGCATTTTAATGGAATTGTCTGAAAGAGAACGAATTACTCTGTTGATGATGCGAGGATATGGCGATCGTCAAAGATCTTATCGGGAAGTTTGTAATTTGTTTAATGACACTTTCCCAGAAAAGGAATCCCATAAGTGTTTCAACAATATCAAAAACTATTGAGCGTTTTGAAATGACAGGGAGTGTACGTAATCGGCCAAAGTCAGGTAGGATACAATCTGCAACAGATGAAGAACATGCACTAGATGTTTTGCAAACATTTATTGAAGACCCACATACATCGCTCAGAAAAAGCTGCACAGCAACATGATATGCACCCCTATGTCTGTGAGTAAATTTTGAAAATTAATAAATACAAACCATTTAAAGTTCATTTAGTCCAACAGTTAAGTGAGGATGATTACGACAGAAGAGTTGAGTTTTGTGAACTTGTGATGCGTAAATGTGATGACAATAGAGATTTTCTGACCAACATACTATTTTCTGATGAGGCAACTTTTTTCCTAAATGGCAATGTTAACAGGCACAATTGCCGTTACTGGGCTAGTGAAAACCCACATTGGATTACTGAGTCCCATTCACAGCAACCACAAAAACTGAACGTATGGTGTGGAATTTTAGGTAACAAAATTGTTGGACCCTTTTTCATCAATGGAAATTTAAATGCCGAAACTTTACTACAATATGCTCCAAAATGAAATAATCCCAGCTATTCAAATTGCATCAGGAGAATACTTTGATAATGTATGGTTTCAGCAGGATGGTGCTCCACCCCATTATGGGAGACAGGTAAGAGAGTATTTGGATTTAAGGTTTCCTCATAAATGGATTGGCCGAAGAGGAGAAATCGAATGGCCTCCAAGATCTCCGGATTTGTCACCAATCGATTATTTCCTATGGGGTCATTTAAAATCCAATGTTTTATAGAAGAAAGCCTCATAATTTGGAAGACCTAAGAAACAGGATTATAGAGGAGATTGCTTTGATAATTGAAGAAATGTTAGGCCAACTCTGTCGAATCATTTTACACAAGATTGGCTCATTGTCAAACCGTAGAAGGAACACAGTTTCGAACAATTGCTTTGACACCAAAATGCAGGTAAAACGTTTGTTGTAAGACTTTTCTAACAGCATACATTATTTTTTATTTGTAATAAGAAATCAATAACATAAAGTATTTCCATAATTGTACTGTAATAAAAACTGGCAAAATTTGTGCTAATAGAACCAGCTTAAAAATGAAATTTTTGTTTTATTTAATTGAACATTTAAAAAAATGCTAAAAAATTAGTGTAACACATTTTGTGGCAAGAACCATGTTAAAATTACATTGTTGAACATCAGTAAATTTTCAATACTAAAAATGCTCTATTTTCTGATAGAATAATTCCCGTGAGATGCGGTTTGTGGCATTCAATTCAGTAAGCTATTACCTTTAAAATTATGTATCACAAGGTATAGGCTTCCATTAAGAATATTCACGATACCCTCGGCAGGACGTCCCCCGTTGGTGTGACATAACAAAACATTGTTCCAAAAAGTAGATGCCCAATCTCTATCACGATTGTAAGAGGTTTCAAATTTATATTTAAATTATTAAAGGATATATTTGGGTGTTTCCAGACATAATATACACCCTGTACAATTTAGTTTTATATTTCAATTTAATTGAGAATTGGTTGAGGGATAGTGAGCCTAACATTCAGTGGGCTGGTATATTTTTTCTCATGTCTATTTGCATTTCTGTCTGGGAGTTGACCAGAATTTCCCTTCTGATTGTCTATTCAATTTGAGAATTTTGTCTATTCAATTTTCTCAACATTTTGAGAAAAAATGAGCTGTAGATTTTTTTTTATTTTGTGCGAAACTAGCGATAACTACTATGCTACATGAGTTCTAGTGTTCTTCTACTTTAAAAAAATAAATAACAGTGTCAATATTTAAACTCACATTTGACACCTTATTGGATTGATAATCAGACAGTCCTTCAAGATAGATAACGTACATTTCTAGAGTCTCATGTAAATTGCCCTGAAGCAAGCTCAATGCAGAATTTTGCACCTCTTTTCTGGGGTGGGGGGGGGGGTAGGGGGTAGAGGGGCAACCACCACCTTCTCGTAACATCGTGACAACTATGTTCGGGGGAAAACCAAAGAATAAGCTGGGAATTTAACGCACAGGTGAAAAACCTGTAATAAATCAGGAATCTCATGGAAGCATGAGAGTCTAAAAATCATTTTTCGCCCTCAAAGAGTATGAAATCAAGAATTAAACTACATTGTGGTTTATGCCTTTTTGATCCGTTTAACTGTGAATGAAGATCGACAACGTGCAGACGATGATGTTGCAGAGTTGTTTACTATATGTGTCTACAATGCTTGGTTGCTATAATGTGTGGTGTGATTAGCAGTGTGTGTTGTAAATCTCATCTCGTAGATGGAATCCAATATTGTAGTTAAGTTTATTGATGATTAGTCCTACCCCTGTGTCACATCACGTTGTGGTGTTTCAGAGTACGTGACTGCAATCTGGTGAACAAGCAGTTACCACAGCCTTGAAGAAAATCCGTTTTATAATTCTTTGTTAAATTGCCCCTTGTTGTGTCAGTGTGGATTCTGTGTTAAATTATTTAGCCTCACTTGTTGGTCACCATGTGTCGCAGTATTGATCTTTTACAGCCTTTCTTTAAATATTTTATTTTTTCTAGGTTATGTTAGTTCTTGAGGTTAACATCTATAGTATTAGCAAATAGGGAGTGCAAACTGAAGGGTCAAGTAGTTGCCTCGCACACATGTACCCTTACAATTCATTAGTGTAGAGGGTTATGTCGTATTAGGCATATGTCGTTTTCCTCCCAGTTTTATTCAGGAATATTTTAGACTCATGGTTAAACAAACAATACTTTGTTCACTTTATTTTAATTGTTTAACTGAATTTTCCGGCTTCTGGACTTGCAATACTGCTAACTGTCCGTCCATGATATTTTGCTGTGATATATCAAGTTTTATCTGTACCAGGACCTGCCCTAACTAGTGGCCCTTCACTGGAGGAGGTGGAGTTACATGTGAATACAGAGGCCCTCAATCACTTGTTGGAGGGAGTAACCTCTGGACTTGCAACACTGCTTAAATGTCCGTCCATGATATTTTGCTGTGATATATCAAATTTTGTCTGTACCAGGACCAGCCCTGACTAGTGGCCCTTCACTGGAGGAGGTGGGAGTTAGATGTGAATACAGAGGCCCTCAATCACTTGGAGGAGTGACCTCTGGACTTGCAACACTGCTTAAATGTCCGTCCATGATATTTTGCTGTGATATATCAAGTTTTTGTCTGTACCAGGACCAGCCCTGACTAGTGGCCCTTCACTGGAGGAGGTGGAGTTAGATGTGGACACAGAGGCTCTCAATCACTTGTTGGAGGAGTGACCTCTGGACTTGCAACACTGCTCAACTGTCTGTCCATGATATTTTGCTGTGATGTATCAAGTTTTGTCTGTACCAGGACCAGCCCTGACTAGTGGCCCTTCACTGGAGGAGGTGGAGTTAGATGTGAATACAGAGGCCCCTCAATCACTTGGAGGAGTGACCTCTGGACTTGCAAACACTGCTTAAATGTCCGTCCATGATATTTTGCTGTGATATATCAAGTTTTGTCTGTACCAGGACCAGCCCTGACTAGTGGCCCTTCACTGGAGGAGGTGGAGTTAGATGTGGACACAGAGGCTCTCAATCACTTGTTGGAGGAGTGACCTCTGGACTTGCAACACTGCTTCAACTGTCCGTCCATGATATTTTGCTGTGATGTATCAAGTTTTGTCTGTACCAGGACCAGCCCTGACTAGTGGCCCTTCACTGGAGGAGGTGGAGTTAGATGTGGACACAGAGGCTCTCAATCACTTGTTGGGAGGAGTGACCTCTGGACTTGCAACACTGCTCAACTGTCCGTCCATGATATTTTGCTGTGATATATCAAGTTTTGTCTGTACCAGGACCAGCCCTGACTAGTGGCCCTTCACTGGAGGAAGTGGAGTTAGATGTGGACACAGAGGCTCTCAATCACTTGTTGGAGGAGTGACCTTGGACTTGCAACACTGCTCAACTGTCCGTCCATGATATTTTGCTGTGATATATCAAGTTTTCTGTTAAACATGGTTAATAACCTTTCACCAACAAGAAGTCTTCGCACTGTTAATATGAATAAGTGCCTTATTGAATGAATTTTGAAGCAGTTGCCTAGGTGTCAATTTAGATACATGTTTTGGTATTGTGAGTTTTAGTGTGGGGAGGATATTTGTAGTGGATTTGAGTTTCCACTGGTAATCTGGCATTGTTACATAGATTATAATATGAAGCTATTCTAATATTTTTTCAATCGAAGGAATTTATATAGCAAATTTTTATGAAATAGTAGGGTTTTAGCACGTTGGATACCTAAGTTTATACAAGTAGAACCTGATGGCTCACATTTTTGACACTGCCACTTGGTGGCCGAAGTGTACAGTGATATTTAGAAGGATTCCTATTACAGCAAAGATGTTGGATTTCTACCACCAACAATAAATGAGCTATTTAAAAAAATCATTTGCTAACCAATAATACTCTTAGTCTTCCATTGTTTTAAACTCATTTAAACTTCTATCACTGTTATTGATATATGTTTCTAGTTGTGTTGCTGTACAGTATAATGGTATTGGTATCTTGTAATATATATTTACAAATATCCAATTTGTATATTATATTATTTTCTTGTAATTAATATATTATGAGGTGTATACTATTTATTACAATAAAATTTATTTGTATTGGTGAAATTTTCTAGACTTTCCTTTAGATATGTAACTGTTGTTAACATTAATTATTTATACCACTGCTCCTGTATAGTTTTCAAAATATGAAAACACAGTTTTAAACACTTAAATAGGTATTTTTGTGTTTGTTAAAAATTTAATTTTTCATTCTGATTTGTTTTTAATATCATTCATTAATATCAACTACATCCATTTACACAGAGTTAATGATTAGAATTAATGATTAGATGTATTAAACTAGAAAAGTTGAAGTTTTTACAGGTGGTTGTGTGTATCAGTAACATGCAATTCACTCAGATTAGAAAATCAAGGTTATAAACAGCCATCAAAGGGTGTTTAAAAAAAAACAAAAAATTCTAATAGTATTCAGACTGTTAATATATTGTATCAGCCAATACTGTTCTGTTCAAATTAGTCTTTTTGAAAAAAAAAAAAAAAACTCAGCCTACTGTTGGCTGAATTTGTATCGACTAACTTTTTTTATAGCATATCATCCTTTAAAACTGGGGAGTCTGGGGTACTAAATTTGCAGTTATTAAGCGGCCCATCATACTACAGTCTGGGGTACTAAATTTGCATTGCACGCCGTGCAGTTTTTTATACTGGCACGCCGTTGCTTGGCATGGCACTTTTGTGCCCCACACACTGACAGTTTTAGTCAGTCCCGTGACGTGCTAGAAGTTGGTTGTGGTATTGTGATATTGTGTAGTATTATCGTGCTGTGATATTTTACTACTAAACATAAAGCGTTAACAGTATTGTTGATTGGTGCGATTCATGACGATAGCAAAGTGAACAAGAGAAGAAGACAATTATGGACGAAAAATTGGTTAAAAGAGAGAGAAATGTATTCTGATATGAGACTACTGAAAGACTTACGTGAAAATCATAAAAATGATAACAGGATCTACTTGCGAATGGATGACGAAACATTTAGTTACGTGTTGAAAAGGTTAGGCCACGCATCGAAAGACAAGACACTAATCTGAGAAAAGCTATAACGGCGGAACAAACGGTTAGTTGCCACGAAAAATTTTTGTGTCAGCAGTCGACGTGATAAATATAGGAGAGTATTTGCCGCGAGAGAGAACGAAAAATAACCTCAAAAGACACTCCACTCTCAGCACGTGGCGCGGGACTGGTCCACACACTTGCAGGATGACACGGCGGCAGGTTGGCACGGCACGCCGAAAATCAAACCGATCTTGATTGCCATCGTGCCATGCAATGCACGGCGTGCTTAGCACGGAGACCTCCACACACTGGCACGTTTCGTCTAATTTTTGGCACGTCTAGTGTATGGGCCGCTTTAAAGCGTCATGGGGACCTATTAGATTGTGAAGATTAGGTCCTAAAACAAATACAGCTTATTTCAAGTTTGCCATTTTAGTGGGGATGTAAGCATGTACATATTTTCAAAAATGTAAGAAAAATCAGTCACATGGAAATATTTGAGCATATCAGGCATTCAGCGAGTGTATACACGCTATGTCTTTTTGATAACCGAGAGATACAATCTGATAGATAGTGAGGCGAACATTCTTGTAAAAAGAAAATGTTAAGTAAACTCAAAAAAGTGTTCCTATTCAGTGACATTTAGTCCCGTCTGACAATTTGGACTCGACCCAAAAGTCATGACAAATTTTTGAAGATGTTAAAAAATGTGACCTTGAAATACTCGAGCATGTCTGACTTCAATACAGACGGTCCTACTTGATGTACTAGTCGTTCTAAATGATAATCTGACAATCATATAGAAAAACATTAGTAATCTGACAATTAGATTTTATTTTTTTAATTACTGGATGTAATAAAACAATTTAAATGGGGTACATGTATAATGTACTGTTAAATTTCATTTTACGACAAAAAGTTACACAAGTAAAGTTATAGGAGATTTTATTAGCACCAAAAAATGTTTAAACAGTTTTTTGGAAGATAAATAAAAAACCGTTTGCTCTCCTTTTTTCAAGATGGTGGCTGAGAGAGACGAGAGGTGACCCCAAAAACTTGGAATTAAGCTTTTACTAACCCTAATTACTAACTAATTGAGTTTAAAAAAAAATAAAATTGTGTCCTCTCAAAAATGCAAACCCGAATGTGACTTTTTAATGGACTATTTTTATTTGTTAATCTATTACATTAATACCTTCTCGCATACTCTTGTACCAGCAGTCTGCATTGTGGAAGTGCTAGGACTAGATAATTTGGGCTCTCTTGAGCAAGTTTCTGTTGCATCATTACATTTCTGTGCAATTTTCGATATAATTCCATTTTGCTATTGGAAATCGGATGGTATTTTTTAGCTGTAAAAAGTTTGTAACACTCAGCATAATAGCCATCGTTTCAAAATGTTTCATTATATATTTCAACCGTATAAGGTGTTGCTAGATTTTCTTCAAAACCGGTTTCACTTTATGATACTCCAAAATAGTTATACTTTTTTTAAGTTTCCGGTGTAAAATTTTTAATTTTTTTCATACCTTTCTTCTCCACAAAATACACATTTCACATTTACATTACTCATTATTATAATGCATATAAAACTTATTGCATTAAATTCACAAAATTGTATTAAAATACAACAAAAAAATCAAAGCATCATTTCAAAAGTTGCCACATTCTAAAGTCTACAACAGCAAACAGGTTATAATTGTGATCAGCTGAGATGGCATCATGGCAGTAGACTTTAGTGTTGGGATGGCGTGAGAGATAGAGACGCGAGAGAGTGGGAAATACAGTTCTCAGCACTTGTATGCTCCACGCTTTATTTTATGGTTTAAGCTACATCGCCCCATAAAAATCATCAGATTATATTTTTTCCATAATCCTTCAAAATAAAAAAAAAATTCAACCACGCTTGAGTATTTCAAAATGACATTTTTTTACAACTTTGCGACTTGCCCATTTACACCCTCAAATCGTCAGATTATTTAAATATACACTGTTCTTCATGTTTTTAACTTACCTTGTCTTAATATGACATGCTCGAGTTTTTTTTTACTAATTTGATAGACTGCCCTCAACGCACGCCTCTATTAAGGGTTCATACATAGTAGGGGTACATTACAGGGTACAGTTTCTCCCCAGATGAGTTTCTGATGCACTCGAGTAACACGAAATTCCCACTTGGGACTCCCCTACTGTGTTCATTAAAAAAATGTAATTTTCTAAACGAGATTTTGAAAGAGTTTTGGTTTTTAATGGAATGCTTAGACCACTATTGCCAACTGACTGTGAGTTTAGTAAGTTATCATCGCCTCAGAAAAAGGGATAGCATCGAGAGATGTTGTTAAGAAGGTAGTGAGTTTCAGTCGCCAATCTAAATTGCATCTCCATTTTCCCACTTCTTACAATAAGATCCAAAATCGTAATAATACCATTACACTCTGACAAATAACTGGTGACTTCAGATTCATGACAGCAACGGGTTACTCTAGGAAATTGGGTGTTGTGTCTCTGATTGATATGCTACTAAATTGAAAAGTAAAATAAAAATTATTATAAAGTATCGCTCAATACTCCAAAAGCTTGAAAAAAGCAAATGAAATAATACCTATTCATGTAAATAAAGATGGAGGGACCCTGCCAAGGCTAAACGGAAAATACAATCTTTCACATTTTGGTTTATCTTGAATGCTTGAGAGCTTCTGCTATGGCTGAACGGAAAATATAATAGTGTACATTTGGTTTATCTCAAATGTTTGAGAGCTTCTGCTACGGCTGAACGGAAAATATAATAGTGCACATTTGGTTTATCTCAAATGTTTGAGATCTTCTGCCAAGGCTAAACAGAAAATACAAACTTTCACATTTTGTTTTATCTCAAATGCTTTAGAGCCTCTGCTGAAGCTGAATGAAAAAATCAACCTGTCAGGATTTGGTTTTTCACCAAAACCAAAGGGGTCTAATTGCAAAATAATTATTGTGGTAACAAAATTTTTTTATTAAAACTGTACTGCATTCAACGTGTTAAACTCCTGTACAATAACTGTCTAGCAGTAATAAATGTAGTTAACACCTTCAGTGCAGATCTGTTTCTGAGTGAAATCTGCTATTCTTAATCTGGCTCTGCCACAGTGCTTGGCACCTGATCACTTTTCCCTTAACAGCATAGTAGTCATTTTATGGAATCAACTTCTTGTATCAAACAAAATCTGTGTATTTGTTTTCGTCTAAAACATATGTTTTGATGATTTTTATATCATTTACATTTTTACAGGTATGTGGTCAAAATAAGACGAAAGTGAATAGGAAAGAAGATATTGAACATATTGTACAAAATTTAGGTAGGGGAATTATTGTGGAGGATATTCACAATCTCCCTTGCACTACCTCCCTACAAGCTGAGCACTATGGCACTGTAACACAATGTTTGATTATTGTTTATCTTTATTAATGCACAGCTATTTTAGAATGCAACTTTACCAAAGCAAAACAGCCTTTCTTTCGTTACAAATGTAAAAGATATACACATTCTCATGAGAATAAAAAAATGTATATGCTAAGATGTAACTGATTAAAATGTATGTAGTAGCATTCAAATGATGTTTAACTGTATACAGTTTAAATCATTCTTATGATCCTAGTTTCAAAGTAATATCACTTTAAACTGCTGTTATGGATGTGAAATAAAAGAAACCTCTTCACAGACGGATTATTTCCTTTTTGTAATTTCAACGCTAAATTATAATTTATACAACTATTTTTAAAACTTTGAGATTTTTTTTGTCATGGATGTGACACTGAAATTGGTTTCGTTTGTTTTTTATGAACTTGTTTTATCTTAAATTATTTACGTTAACATACATGCTTATGCAGAAATCTTCAAACTTCTTGAACTTAAACTCAATTTACTTGAGGGGAAAACCAACAATTATCAAAATCATCTGTAAAAAAAACATAAATATTTGCTTAGCCACAAGCAACGATGAGTTGCCAACTGTAAACTTAAAAATAAGAAACCAGAAGAAATATACCCTCAATTTGTTTATTTTGGATGTTTTATGTAGTTTTTATTAAAAAAAGTATATTTATATTGTGAGATGTATGTGTGAAAAGAATGGCTGAAAATTAATTAATTTGGTTGCTTACCTGAATAAACAGCTGTTTAGACTTAAATGAATCTCCATGCTATCCTTGTGAGCAAAAAACTAAACCTTGAAGGTGTGTGTTCTTCAAAATTGTGATAAAGAAAATTGAAAACCATTTTGCATAATTATGAACCAAAGTAATTTTTTGATGCCAACTGTTTAAATCAGTTCCCAAATAATGAAGAGTTCTGTTTACAAATATATCCTTAAACCCTTTCCGAGCCAATGACGTTACTAGACGTCATGCCTAAACTAGCGCTAAAAGCCAACGACGTCTACTGACGCAAAATAAGTTTGTTTTTAAAAATATTATTTAAAAGCATTTCTGGGTATCAAACTTAGTAAAAACTGTTAAACAAGGTTTATTTAAAGAAGGGACAACCGTTCGTGTCTATTTTGAAGGTCACGACTCTTGTTCGATTGCCAAAATAGCGGGCGACCGGATGTTCATAGTCTCCCGCAGACCCAACGACGTCTACTGACGCGCGCGCTCAGTCTGCCTGTAGCCTCCGTGAGGTTAGATGTTTATTCGCCCTTTCCATTTTCGATCCGCGTATTTATCTTTTCAATTTTGATGTTAATCAATATTTTTAAGCAATGTACAGTGTAGTTTATGTATTATTATCGTGATGTAGGGCTTTATTGTCAAGTTTTTTTTTAGTTTCATTGCTTTTATTTCATTTGTATATATACATTTTTACTATATTCTTTATATTTTCTCTAAATAAAAATTACTGTATGCTTGTTTTTTGTAAAATATTACAATAATTGTGTTCAACTATTGTTAATTTTATATATGAACACATAGAATGTAAAAATTACATTTTTCAGTGAAATTATTATTTTACCATTTTTTGGCTGTAAACTAGCAATAAAGAGTGAAAAAAATATATTTTGTCGTTTTTTTTTATCTCTTATGTTATAAGAATTATAAAAAAAATTGGTTTTGGTATGTGGGAATTTTTTTATTTTTAAGGTGTATGGCTCTTAGGAGTAGTTATGGTTATTTATTTGTGGCTCGCTAAGGGTTAATGTATTATAGAAATAGATGGTCAAAACTACTAGAATATAATGTTTTAATTAAGTAGCCCCAAGTAAAAATTGATTTTGATCTCAAATGGTGATAATGTGTTTGTGGAAATTAGGAATTTTATATACACATATGATTACTTATTAAGTGATTAATACTCACATATTTTACATTTATCAGAATACCTAAACTTTTCTATATTAAAAAATTGTACTTCATGCTATTTATTAATAAATTGATTTTAAGACTTGTTGGTACTTTCATTTGTATCAATCAATCTCATTTACTACTATGTTAAAACACTTAGGAGCCATATTAAAATAGGTCCAAATTCCTCCAGAAAGCCACATTTTGTGAAAATAAATTTGTTTTAAACCCCTCTTTCAACCAATATTTTCAAAACTTCTAATGTAATTTAACAAAAATAAAACCATATATTTAGAAATAATTGCTGTATTATTGTATTGAATATTTAAATATTTTTAAAACTAAATTTTTAAGAAAATTATAAAGTTATAAAATCCCAACAGTAGGATCTCGAGTCTGTATATTTATCACAACTAATTTTATTTATTATTCCTACAACCGTATACAGTATTTTAAACACTTCTGTCAATCCCATAAAACTGTTTTAGTGTTAGATTGCAAACATATTATCTTAACTGTACGGTTCTTTCTCATCACTGGACATTACTAACTCCATGATATGATGGTTTATTTGACATCAGTACATTTTTAGACTCATGTACAGTTGGAGGAATTTAGCTCTGCTCGTTGGGCCCTAATACTACCCTTTCAACAAATAAACGCTATCTGTGTGGCGGGTTGCGTTTACGTGCTAGCTGCTGAGATGAAGGTGCGACAATCTCTTTAACGACTTTAAACTCACGATTTCGATTTGCAGATTAGTATTGACAAATACGTTATTTTCAAAACACATTAAACAACACTATAACAACTGAAAAACAAGGATTAGTCCTATTATTGCTATTATTTAGTATTCTCTTATTTTTTAATTCCATCACAATAAAACACTGTCACAAAACATACTGATTTTAGCGAGTCTGATGAGTTATTTGGGCCAATACGATTCCTGAAAGGAGGGTTTTACCTACGTGTCACAGGAAATGTTTTCGGGACGCAGCGCATAATACTACCCCGCCACCCCTCCAGCCTATCACCACACACTTAAGGTCACGCGCACAGCTGAAGTCCTCGAACTGTACATTGGCCTGACAAAACTATTTACAAGTAAAAATGTAACAACGAATTTTACTATTGGGGCATAAATGCCTTGTAGTATCTAGAACAATTTTGTATTCTTGGTTGGGAGCATCAGTATCTCTTAAGCTTTTGTTCCTCGGATACTGCAGGCAACTGTACTATCACTCTTAAAGGTTCATGGTCATCTTCTTTACTGGAAACACATGCTCTCCACATTCCATAGATCTGTGTCTTGCTTGACCCAGAAGATATTGGTGGGCCATAAATCTTGAAGCTTTAATCCTCATTGATTGTAAGGCAAAAGTTGGGATTACAGTTTATCCTACAGCATTGCTGTGCATCCAAGTGTGAAGATTCTACAATATAGTAGAACTTCAGTGGTTTATTAATTGTATGTTGGTCTACAATAACTGTACATACTCTTAAAACAATACCCAATACTTAAAAGAAAAAAAACTCTGTTTTTATTATTAACCCTCTCCCGGTCGAATTACCGCGACGCGCTTTTGGCGCTACTGGGCTGAATTAAATCGCCCCGCTCTGCCGCGAGGGCACACTTATTCGCGTTTTTACTACGTTAAGAACTTTATTTTAATAAAACTATTATTTATGGTACATAGTTACAAAGATGATTAAATCCTCTATAATAACGTTTTATTTATTTAAAAAAATATCAACATTATGAGGTAACTTAAAATTAAACAAAAAGTCAAACTTACATGAAAAATCTTGTTTTAATCGTTGTATAAATTATTGTATATAAAGGGTTATAAATATAAAAATTAAGATAACACTAAGACTTTGTCTAGTGTTATCTTTGTCTAGACCAGACAGGCGGGACCCGAGTGGCGGTACCAGAGGCGCGAGGCAATGGTGGGACACGGGTCGCGGTGCCGTCGGCGCGAGGCAGCGCCGGATCACGTGGCGAGTCATCAGTGTCCCTATCTTCTTGGTTAGAATGGTGAATTTCCTCATCACTAAATACATCGCTATTCATGGAACTTTCATCGTCACTGAAACCATCAACTTCATCATCCACTTCATTGTCAAATATGCGATCAATTTCGCTATCACGCAAACATCTTGAACCTGCCATTTATGAAGTACAGAACCAAGTGTAAAGACTGCGAAAACAATTAACGAAATGATTTCAGTAAATAAGTGGTTATAAAAAGTCCCAAATAGTTCATCAAATTATGTAAAATAGCAGCACAAGTCAGAAAGAATTGTACTACTAAACAACAAGATCACCGTCAATGAAGTAATGAATGAATCGTTTCAAATTATTAATCCTAGATAGCGTCCCTAGTCATAAAACTATGAATAAGCAAGGCAACAATGATACTGCCAATAGATATTTCCAGTATTAGTTACCCAAACAATCGTATGACAGCAGCACAAAGCAGAGGGCGTTGATAAAGCAGTTGGAGGCGTTTGGACTTTAGCGCCAGGCGCCCTGCCGAGGCGTTTGCCCGGGAGAGGGTTAAGTTCAAAGAGGAATTGGCCTGTTCACAAAAAAAATTGGCTTGATGACATAAGTAAAGAATTATTTATAATAATTATATAAGTTATAAAGAATATGAAACAAAAATTTATTTAGATGTATATAGTCTGCAGTTTTTTTAGCCACGGTAGCGAATATACGAGTATATGCTTATATTATCAAAGTTACATAATCTTGGAAGCTGTAAGTGAAAACTGATGCACACAAGTTATTGAGAAAGGAAATAATTAAAATAGGTTATGATTACCAGCAATGGGTCCTATTGTCGCACCTACCAAAATTATAAATACCAAAGTTTCAAAAGTAACCACAAATTAACAAATATAGCTACAATAACAGCAGTTTTATTACAATTTAACTTCTTTGTTTCTACAAAACCTACTCCATTAAATTGCTATTAAAATAAATATTTGAAATAGTGGTTTAGAAAATTAAATGCCCAAAATAGTGAATTTAAGAGCTCTATAGCTTGTTTGATACAACTTTTTTTCATATAATTGTAAAATTACATACTCATTAATAGTGCACTTGCATACAAATTTTGTCTTATGCAGGCTACAAGTTACAAAATTATGAATTTTTAAAGTTGCAGTTTGATTGAAAAGCACCAAAACCTATGACCCTTTTTTTGTTGATTCAACATAAAACTGGAAGTTATTGTCTGTAAACTATTTGCTTTACAGTATATATCCAAATGCAGACAAAAAACTCAATTTTAATATAACTCCTGTTATTGTAGCTCTGCTAATTAGTTTGTGGTTAACTTTTAAACTCGAGTATGTATACTTTTCGATCCGAGAGTACACCATTATTCGATGGTGATCATATTCATAGGTGATCAAGCAACCTTGTAGGTCGTTTTTTTCTTCAAGATTTATTCGCGATACTAACATTAGAGGATAAATATTACAACATTTATTGGCATCAGGCAAAAAAACGTAAAATTCAAATAAATTTTTATTTCATAATTATTTACAAATCAACAATACAGCCACATACACAGGAAAGAGGAAACAAAGTTGTAAAACATCAAAATCATTTTTTTAAACACATTGTATTATTGATGAAATCATTTGCAGACCATTTGTAATTGGATTACCTAGGTGTTCAGGCAGCTTAGTTTAAACATAGTCTATACTGTATTGACTACTGGTGATACAATATTTCAAGTGGCTATTATACAGGAGGCTTGTAGACTAATTTAAACCAGTAGCCGCAGTTGCAACGTCGAGGCTGGCCCTGATGCAGCCACATCCACGAGACAGCCGTCGCATCCTCTTCACAGATGCAGCCAACGATCCTGGCGTCTGTGGCTGATGGAATTTCATTTGGGCAGTCTTTGGTTCCCTTGCCCCTCTTTAGTACTCTTAAGTCGAATGGATTCTATGAAAATAAATACAAAAAAATTACTAAATATTTAACAATTTGAAAATGGCAGATAAAAACGTTAAGGAAATAAACACTATTGGAATACGATATTCTAATAAAAATACAAAATGTAAAACAATCAATTACTTGCCAACAATACGTCACAAAACCGCTTGTTACTAAACAACAGTTTTAGTCTAAAACATTGTTTTGTTGTATGTAACATAGCCAAAAGACTCTCAAATCTTGAACTATATTACACTGTTTATTTTTAACCCTCTAACTGTTATGAAACGAATTTTCGTCGCCAAAGGCCCGTCCGATTTGGTAAGGACGAATATTCGTCGCCAAAGTAGACATTTACAGTTATTGAAATTTTATGCAATTAAGGTCATATAAATGATTTTTATTTGATATATTCTGGAAGAGCATTAACTATAGTACCGAGTTACTGTTCTTACTTTGATTATTGTCTTCTTTGTTACCGTAAAAACATCATTCTCTATGGACAGCTGACGTGAACGTAGTACGAGTCAACCACGTTGTTGTGAAACTGTAAACAAGTGTCAGGTTTTGTGTTTGAGGTTACGAATCCAATAGTATTTTTGTAAATTGTATTTTATAGTGTTTTAGTGTTGTTATTATTGTTGTTTAGCTTTCTTAGTTTTAGTTTTAGTTGAGTTATGTTTACCCACGAACAATAATATTTATTTAGAAATTACACATTTTTGTAAATAAATAAATATGCACGCTTTTTCATACAAAGCCGTGTAAACACATACGTTTTGAGGTAAAAGTTACAATAATTATATATTTTTGGAATCAGGAAAAAAATCTGAATAAGTTATACATTTACAGTTTTGATGTAAAGCTTATTGCTAATCCATAAAACATTTTTCTTACATTTTGTAAAAAAAAAAAAAAAAAAAAAAAAAAAAAATGTTTACATGGAAACAATAAGTTATTGTTATTATAATGCTCTCCATATAGTTGTGAATACATTGACATATAATAGTTTATATTTGGATCAACAGGTATGAAATGTGATACATTATAAAAAACATCTGCGAGGCTGTTAAAATAGAGCCGTCAGTACAGAGTGACACCATTGCCAGTTCTAGAGTTAAATAAATCGTAGTTGGAAATTGACAGGTTGAGAGCTCAATTTCAACATGGCAGTCCATACAAGCTATGAATTAACATTTTTGTTTTATTATAATTGACCAGCATAATTTCTCTGAATTATAACTACTTGCTTTTTAACAGCACAGGAATTCATTAGGAACACAAACACATAATAAATGGGTGATTCCATACAATACGGAAATTTCCAAATCCCCTTTTCAAATTTTACAGTAGTATGAAAAACAAAAAAAAAATCCTCAAGAACAGTGACTCATAAGTAGTACTTTAAAAACATAAACTTACAATTTAAAAAAACAAATTTTAATATGTTTTATACCAACTAATTTGTTTAAGAAATGTCATTCCTTTAACTATCCCTATCTTAACAGTTCATAATACTTTTTTATTGCAATTATTAATATATCTTACTGAATAAAATTTAATTTATAATTAAAATGATGTCAGTCTTAAAGAGTTTATTTAAATTATTTACTAATTTTAATTTTGATGTTATACAAATAAGTTGCCTTTACCCTACTTCCTCATTCTCTCACATTTAAATATGTTAGTTATTTTTCTGGCCAAAAGAGTTCTCTCAAAATTCACTACAACTGAGAAGGAACAACTATTTTTTTTTTTTTTTTTTTTTGTGGCGAGGAAAGAGCTAAACCTTTCACAATCAACAGTGAATCTTCACAAATTTTCAATGTCTGTGGAGAGTGTATTTTCAGCTCATCATTCCTGCACTGTTGCCCAAGGCAAAGATGTTAAGAATTTTAAAATTCTTTAATGTGCTGAAAAATCATTGCTCTGGGGTGCAAATGTTTGAAATCAAAGGCGAAGACATTCATTATAAGGAAGACTTGGCCAAAGGAAGTGAGGAGGTGAAAGCTTTCTCAGGAACATTAAAACCACATCAAATTAACATCAATTCAGCTATTCCGACATTAAGCTTTAGAGGTTTTCAGTGCAAAGAACAATCAATGTCCCCACTTCTACAAGGGAGAAGACTGAACATAATGAAACCTCTTTTAGCACTACGCCAAAGGAAAATGCTAAATGAACCTAACATTAATGGCCTTACATCTCATAAACGGAATAAAGGCATGTATAAATCCATACTTATGGTAAAAAGTAAAATTCTAGACTACATTTAAAAAGACCCAATAACAATAAATTACCTATAATTATAACCTTGTTTTAGGGCTTCAATATTCGTTCTCAGGACATTATTGAACTTGGAAGCTATGTCCTGGTATGATTTGAGCTCAAGAATGAGGACAAGAAGAGAAAAAACCAAATATTCATCAGTTTCTGGGTATCACATAGAATTGTGAACAAAATACTGAAATTGAAGTAATGTTTCTAAAAAATGCTAGTAAAGATAATAGTTTGTTTTATGCTGACGATAATGATGTTTCATTTGTATCCACTAAAAAAATTGCTAAACTCTGATTTTTCAGACGTCTTAAAAAATATTAATAGGAAATATTAATTATTAATAAAAACCAATGTAACTTATCTTTCATCTTTTTAGCCCATTATTGATGATGTAATAATTGTGAGGGTAGCAGGAATTTTTAGGACATCTGTCATTATTCTGTGATAAACAAACTAGTAATGCTACAAATAGGAATCTGTAATTTGATCTTGTCCTCAGGTGAATATCTAACGTAACTATAATCTAAGTTAACCCTCCTATTTGTCCATCGACTAGAATCTAGTCGAATGCAGTCTTTCTACATTTAATTCTTGAATGCTGAGGAAGGTTTTTTATAATGTTCTGACCTCCACATGCTTATTACCATTATGTACTGTATTGCATACAGTATTATAACCAATTTAACAACATTTGCTTTAATTATTCAATCAATATTCATGTTTTTATTAGTCAACACAAAAATCTTTCCTATATACGTCATAATTAAATTATATATAATTATTTTTTATAAAAGATATCTTACTACTTATTACACATACAAATTTTACATTTTCTCATATTGAGAAACATAATAAATAGCATTACTTTAAACACTCTTATTTATTTTTGTTTGTGGATAATTTAAATTTACTGGCATCTTCTACAAAATGTTCAAACCCAGTCTAGACCAAAACCAGTTAACAATTCAAATTGAGCTTCTGAATTAGGAAACTTATGTCTTTAAATTGTATTGCATTTCCAAAATTAATTATACTAACCTCATTTCCAGCAGCTTTAGCCAACATTTCTCTCTTCTCTATGCCTGTTGCAATATTTATAGGTTCGTCAAGCACTGAAAAGATAAACTCATATTAATTCAGGCTGGGGTCTAACATACATACTTTATATCATAATAATGTCACAACTAGGACTGTAATGTCTTGTTGGTTGACTAAGCAGTTGTTTTACACTGGAGAAAATCTGATATCGTCTGTAAGAGAGACGATGACCTGTGTGTAAAGAGTTCCTATGTTGAGTAGTTACCAGTCTTTTAATGCTGGCTCTAACTTGGAAGTACGATGTAAGAGGGTAAAACACATATAACCGGGTTTTCTTTTAGAAATTTATTGGTAGGGTAAATAAATGTAGAACCTTATTAAGCATGTATGGATATTCAAATTAAAAGTAAAGTAAAGATGTCTTATTTTAACAGGTGAAGTTAGAGCTAAGAAGCCCTATCTAACATATAACCTGAAAACCAATGGCTTAAGGGTAACTTCTAAACCACCACCAATGGCCAGGCAGGCAGGCTGCATGCAAACGGCATTATCACTCAGCGGTCACCCATCCAAGCAGCATCCATGCTTGATGTTGCTTGATCTGGTTATCTTGTGATAACCGTTGTACTCACTACAGGGCCATTCCCATTCCACGCCAAATCATCCAGCCAAAAGTAGAATTCCAAGGTTCTCTGATTTCAATAAAAGTTTACATAGATAATATATACATATAAATAAGAAGAAATCCAAAATTGTAGCTTATTCTAACAAAGGGTTTCAGAGATACGGCCATTTGAAGTTTTATGCTAATTCAGTTTCCAAGGCCCATTTTGCCGCCAAATGAGCGTACACGTATTCTCGTCTTTCCATGTAGAATGGACAATTATGAAGCTAGAGGCTTCAAATTTTACTCATATGTTCAAAACTTAATGCAGAATCATATAATACTATTAAAATGGGATTTATTATCTTCTATCACCATAAAAATAATTCATAAACACAAAATAATTTGATTTTTCTGAAATCGGAACATTAAGTTACAAAAAGTGTTGTAGCAAAAATCTCTCTCCACCTACCCTTATAAAAGTATATATCACTGGAAAGAGGATAGAATCATCTTTCAAATGGTATAATAATATGAGTGGGGTTTTGAGTATTAACATTTTTATCATATATCAAAGTCAACAATTAAATTTTAAGACACTAAAATGTGATTGTATACAAAATATTTATGTGATGAAGAAAAAATAAATTCTAAGGTGTAAAAATGTATTATATTTGTTTGAAAAATATCTGAAAATATATGAAGGTGAAATAAAATATTGTGTTCTAAGTTTTTAAGTGTGTATAAATAAAAAAGAAAATTAAGTTTCTTTAAAAAATTTAGTAAGTCAATGAATTAAAGTATTATTTTACACAAATAATTATTGGCCTAACTAAATTGGCCTACAATACTTTTACCTAAAACATGGCTAATTATAACTTTACAAGCATTAAAATAATATTTTATACAATATTTAAAAGTTTAACATTCTGAATAAAAAAAAAAAAAACAACACTTTATTAACTATTAAAGGTCAAAACATCAATATTACATTTTATGCTAATTACTACTAATATTTTATAAACACAAACCACAATGGGTGACATCTAGACCAGTTCAAACCAGTGTTTGAAATTACTCTTGTGGAGACATGAAACATTCATTCAAGTCTCAACATGAAAGAAACTTACTCTTGTGGAGACATGAAACACACAAGTCTCAACATGACTCAGTAAGTCACACTGCAAGCTATTGTCAGTATGTGAGGATCTGTGGTTCAGTTAACATTGGTGCTGTGTACTACATATTTTTGTGAATTGTCTATTTTAAATGAATGAATTAATTTATTTATTATAAATATGTAATTAATTGTGAAGTGTTTATTTTTATCATGGAAGAAATTGCTGGACCAAGTCAAGTGAGACCAAATTTAATTTGTACAGTAGGTAAACTTTCAGACTCTTCTTGTGAAAACTTTACTCGGACAAAAGATAAAAGTGTACATTTAATTTTTCAAAAGCTTTCAAGTGAAGAAGTAGAAACATTGAGTTGGCGGACAAATAATCAGTATCGTGAAAATGACACAATTTGTTCTCATCATTTTTGTTATTTTTTGAAATATTTTGAAAAAAGCCAAAAATCATGTGACCCTTTTCAAAAACATGCTGTACCTTTGACAAAGAAAAAAGATTTAAGAGTAATTACCTTAGAAAAGGCGAAAGATGTTAGAGAACATAAAGACATAATTTTAGTCCCAGGAAAGCTTTTGTGCAGTAATTGTAGAAAGTTATTGAATGTAGAAAACAAAGGTTTAAATAATGATGAAACTGCATTTCATGAGAGTGATGAAGATATTGGCAAAGATCTTACGACTGCCAAAAGAGTAGTGGAAAAAGAAGTTCTAAATGAGTCTCTGTTAGGTTTAGATGTGACACCTCTGAAACTCCAGTCCTTATCTACTCATTCAAAAAAAAAATATGCCAGGAAAAAGTTAAAGCAGGCAAAATTACAAGTCAAGAAGAAACTATCTTTTTGTCCTACAAGTAAATGATGATTCTTTAAATGAGTCTTCGAGTGATGGCGAAGAAAAATTTCATGATGAGGAAAAGAAAAAATCTGAAGATCTTGATTATTTAATGGATGCTATTAAGCAAAAGCTGAGGACCAATATAACCAGAAGGGAAAAAATACAATTACTAACAATTGCTCCTAAGTCACGGTCCCGCAGAAAAGTAGCTGAAAAACTGAATGTTTCAGAATACTTAGTACGAAAAGCTAGGGCTGTTTGTAATGAAAAGGGCATTTTGGCGATGCCAGAACCAAAAGAAGGTAGAAAACTACCTGAAGAGACAATTGAAGCAGTAAAACAGTTCTATGAAGATGATGAATTTTCTTATATATTTCCAGGAGCGAAAGACAGAGTTAATGTACAAAAAAATACCTACATGCAAAAAAGACTACTTTTATGTAATTTAGAAGAACTGTTTATTGCATTCAAAGAAAAACATCCAAATTTAAAAATAGGATTTTCAAAATTTTGCTCTCTGAGGCCAAAATGGTGTGTACTGGCTGGTTCTCCAGGCACGCATTGCGTTTGTGTATGCCTATACCATCAAAATGTCGAGCTTTTGGCTAATGCCATAAATCAGCATGATAAAGAAGCCATACATATTATGATGGAAAAATTAGTCTGCAACAGACAGTCCAGAAATTGTATGCTGAAACGTTGTGATGAATGTCCAAAAAACAAACGAGCCATTAAGACAATACTTGGAGGATATTTTAGAAGATTTTGATGATGAGGAAGAAATCAAATTCTCACAGTGGATAAGTGATGGTCACATGAAGCTGCAGACAATGCTTCTTCCACGCCAAGAGTTTATTGGCTTTGTAATTGATAAAATTGAATCACTCATTCCACATTCTTTCATAACTAAATCACAAAAACACCTATATGAGGGAAAGGAAGGAGAATTTACAATATGATGTAGCCTTAGTCCTAATGGACTTCGCTGAAAATTACAATTTTGTCCTACAAAATGAAGTGCAATCCTATCATTGGAGTCATTTAAGTTGTTCAATTCATCCTGTTGTTGTTTACTCAAGAAGCGAGGGTGAAACAACAAAAGAATCCTCTTTGTGTTTTATTTCCGATGATTTGAAACATGATGTACCATTCGTCTATTCCGTTCAAGAAAAAACCGTTGAGTACATTAAGTCCAACTTTCCTAACGTAACCCAAAATTGAATACCTAACAGATGGTTGCAGTGCCCAATATAAAAATTACAAGTCAATGGTAAATTTGTGTTACCATAAAGAAGATTTTGGGCTAGAAGCAAGTTGGTCATTCCATGCAACAAGTCACGGAAAAACTGTTTGTGATGGGATCGGAGGAACAGTTAAGAGGACTGTAACAAAGAAAAACTTACAAAGTGCCAGAGATTCAGACCAAATCATAAATGCTGAAGAAATGTACTCATTTTGTGCAAATCAGTTCTCGAAAATTAGTTTTTTCTTTTTGAAAGAGAACGATATTGAAAACAAAAGAAAGTCTCTTGAAACCCGTTTTGAATATTGTGAAACTATTAAGGGAACAAGAAGTTTTCACTTCTTTCAGCCAGCAACTAGTGAAGTAATTACAGCGAAGCGACTAAGCTCAGACACTGATGTCTGTTTAAAACAAAACATATTCAAGAACACTTTTGCCAACTCTAGAGCCTAATATTCATTCTTTTGTAGCATGTGTCTATGAAAATAATTGGTGGATAGGAATGATCCAGTGTTTCAATGAAGTTGAAGGAGATTATGATGTAAAATTTATGCACCCTCATGGACCTAGTGAAACTTTTTTTGGCCCCAAAAAGAAGATCAGTGCCCTGTTCCAGCAGCTCATCTGTTATTGCATTGTTAATCCACCTGAAACAACCTCTCTTGGACGTTCGTACAAAATTGATTCTGATTCTCGGAAAGAAATAGACAAAGCGTGGAATATTTTCAGTTTGTAATTAGAGTGCAATGTGTGTGTGTGAGAAAGAAAAATGTAGTTTTGATGGACCAACATAATCAATTCAGTATAAATGATTTTTATTTTTTTTAACATGAAAATGTACGATTTCAGAAAAATCAAATTATTTGTGTTTCGGAATTATTTTTATGGTGATAGTAGATAACAAATCTCATTTTAATAGTATATTATGATTCTGCATTAAGTTTTGAACATATGAGTAAAAATTTGAAGCCTGTAGCTTAAAAATTGTCCATTCCACATAGAAATACGAGAATACGTGTACGCTCACTTGGCAGCAAAATGGGTCTCGGGAACTGAATTAGCTAATAAATTTAAAAATTCATATGTCTGGAACCATTTGTCAGAACCAACTGAAATTTTGGATTTTATCCTATCTAAATGCCTACATTATGTGTACAAAATTTCATTAAAATCTGTGACGGGTGGGTGTCGACCCCTGGATGACTTGGTGTGGAATGGCCCTACATTGTGCAATTGGGAACGTTTGGAACAGAAATTCTTCATGCACAAAACGTTTGACATAATATTGTTTTTATAGTATGCAAACAGGTGTATTTTGACTTAAAATAAAATTTAGATAAAAATAATATACATATGATCATATAAAATCAATTAATATAATGAATCACCAAGTAATGTACATACACTAGACTATTAAAATTGTAAATTATACTTTAAAAAACTCAGGAAAGACTCCCTTATCAAAAGAAGTATTTAATAAACATGTTAGGGGAGCAGTTATGGTTCTTGAAATAGCCTTAAGAAGGTTAGGTGAGATTTCGCCCCATCCAGCAGGTTTTAAACATTTTAAAGTCAGAAATTGTCAATTGTTATCAGATCGCTGATGACTCCAGACCTCTTATCTACGGACATCCTGTCTTATCTGATTGCAAGATTCAACTTGTCTAGCTGAGGTTATTACCCCGCTGTTTCTGGTTTTCTTTTATTTGTGCCGTATATTATTTCAAAATGTCAGAAAAGTGAAAAAAAGTTGTGATATCAACTTCGTTGCTTCTGATGTTGCAAATAGTGTTTTGTGATTGTCTACCCATAGGGAACTCATAATAAAAAAATTAGGCAAATTAAAAATGTTGAGCAACAAATTTTATTTTTATTGGGTGATTTGAAATGGATTGACCCTGGATTGATCTGAGTTGTAGCTTCATAGTTTATTTCTGATATTACATTAGGCTTAGTTTGTCCTCCTATCTCTTGCTTGACAATATTCAAAGCTTTTTTACTTTTCTATTTGAGTTTTTTATAACTTTGCTGTTGTACACAATTTTTGCAACTGCTACATATTTCTTAATACTTTTTTATTTATAGACATAGTCATGAAGAAGGGGATCAATAGAAATTTTACTCAATTTGTACAGCTTTTTTTCATCTCTCTCTATCAAAAGTTTTAGACCATTAGTGAAAACCGTAGCTTCTTGTTTTGATTTGCTTTTCTTTTTTAGTGCACTTTTGGGAAAGCTGTTTCAAAATTAATTTCTATTATGTCTATACATTTTTTGTACTTACTAACTATATTATTCTTTTGTTCATTTGAGAGACAGAGATCCCAATTTACTGACATTATTAGAGGTGCAAAGCAATGTATATTATGTTTAAAGTCATTTTAAACCCAAGAGTTAGTCAATTTTTAAGATTTAGCTTATGATCTGGTTTTAATTGTAGCAATTGTGCAGTGTGATCAGAGAGCCCCAGTCTCAATCACCAGAGAAATACACAGACTAGAATCATAGTTCACTAAAGCGGCCTACACACGTTCAAATCGGCTTGTCAATTCGATGTGAACAAGCCGAACTGACAAGCCGAATTGACTGTGTGTATGCAAAAGTTTGTTCAAACGATGTGAGCTCAAGCCAGAAATTTGAACCGATGGCATGATGGAAATTCATCATTTCGGCTTGACACATCGGCTTGACGGCAAGCCGAACTGATCGTGTGTATGGGAGCGTCAGTTCAGTTCCTCAAATCAACTGTCTGCGCATGCGCACCAGTGACAGGCGTCTGTTTAGCAACTGTCCCGCGTGTTTGCTGCTGTGTCCGTAGTCAGTGAAATTTATAGCCCTTTTCCAAGTGACAGCAGACTTTGAAAAAGTAGTTTTTTTTTTTTATTTACATTACACTGTGTTGTCAATGCAATGAGATCTTGGAGTAAGGATTTCCTTCTTCAGTTCATAGAGTTGTTTAGGGGAAAAGAATGTTTCTTCGTTCATCCGCAAATAATTATGCCAATCTTTGGGGTGAAACCGAAGTTCTTTTAAAAGGTTAACATGGGAGTACTGGGCTTGTTTTCAAAGCCAGTCTTTAGTCCACTGATCCCGCTTGAGTTGACGCTTTCTTCTTTTCACAATTACACAAGCCACTGCACCATATATTAGGAATAACTCATCGACCGAAAACATTATTTAACTTGCAATTTCCGAAACACAAGCACAACAAAATTTTGGAGTTAATTAACCAGATCGAACTGACAAGCCAAACTGAACGTGTGTATGTGATTGCTGCGTCAGTTAGAATTTGACAAGCCGAACTGACAAACCGAACTGACAAGCCGAATTGAACGTGTGTAGCGGCCTTAATGTTATCTAAGCAAGTAGCTGAATGATGCGTAACTTTAGTAGGTGAATGTATTAAAAGTTTCCAAATTATGTGAGTTAAACATGTTAACGAATTCGTATTGTAGTAAGTTAGTTTTCAACATTTTATGTGTGTTTTAATGTCACCAACAACAAGCTTAGATCAAGAAGTTTTGAGTTTTAAATTATTCAAAAGTACTTGAAAACCATTCGAAAAAAGTACCTATAAGTTGTTACAGGTACTTATAACGTATTATAAGTTGTTCTATAAACACATATTATGACAATGGGAGGCATTCCAGATATACTAAACTGTACTCCATAGCACTGAAAAGAGAGATTTGAAACAATTTTTATCATCTGGTCGATAGTTACAGCATAATAACTATCAGCTAATATGCACACTCCTCTTCTACCTAGATTTGTCCGAACATAACTTGAAATATGACTGTAACCTAAAAGTGTTTCTAAAAAAAATGGGTTATTTGGATTCAGCCAGTGTTCTGAAAAACAAAATATATGGGGTTTGGTTATAATACAATCTAAGACAATATTAAGTTCACCCATTTTCAGTTTTCTAGGCATATGTTGTATATTAAGAGTTCATGAACCATTCATTATACAAGGTACCATTATTATGTTTTGTGTTTAAACCATAACAGTCAAGATTTCTAAAATTAATCTGTATAGAACTGTTAACAGGTTCTAGGTTACTTTTTTTAAAGCAGCGTTTGGCCTAAGAAATTTGACTTATATACTTAACTTGGACTAAGAAACTAAATGACTTTTTTACTTCTCAGAAATAGTGTTCTGACTGTCAGTTGGATCAAAATTGAATAAGTTGTTTACATATAATTGGCTTTTTTATGTGTCTTTGTCATGATTGTGACTATGTACAACTAACTGAATCCCAAGAAATAGTTGAATTCCAATTATCAGGCATCTTAAAAAAAACAATAAAGTAATCTGCAGTCCTAAATTATTTGACAAAAATGTATTTGTTCTTAAATGTTTGTTTATATATTGTAAGATTTTGAGATAGCGGCTGTATAACTTAAATCATGAGAAGTTTATGAAAACTGCAGAAATACAAGAATACAAGGTAGCCTATATAAAAACGTTAAATGATTACAAATTAACTTATAAATATAATTCCAATATAATTGAAACCAAGCAAAACTCCATAATTTTAGAAACTTTTTATATCTTAACCTTTTTACTGCCGACGTCCGACATATCGGAACATCGGCATTTTTGCCGAAAAACGCCAACGTCCGATATTTCGGACGTCTGTTTTTTTTATTGTTACTGGCTACTGTTATGTTCAAATGCCGAAATATTCGGTATTTTGGTTGTTTAGGAGGAAAGGATAATGAAAGAAGCCATTTGAAGAACTTTGGATTTCTATTTTCGTCGTCTTTGACTAGAATTGACGAACTACCTAGGACAGCTGTCAAAACCAGATGATCGGGTTAGATTACTGAAATCTTCGTTCATTGTTGTTGTTTACAATGTTATCGAAAGTTTTTTGAAGTGTTACTTTTGTTGATCAAGGATAAAATGAGTAAAAGAGTTACATCTAACTCTCCTGTGAGTGAGGGAACAATAATTAACAGTCTAATCGATGGTGGTGTACAAGTGCAAGACGAACTGAATGAGTGACAATTTCCTTCAGAATTTGTCAGATTCAGATGCCGAGAACGATTCTGATATTAGTGTTAGGGCTATTGATGACAATCAAAGTGATGTGGATGACACTGATGACGATCCTGACTTTATCTTACCATCAGATAATGAGGAGTTATTAGATAGTGAGGGGGATGTGGCACAGATAAGTTTACCTTCAACTTCCACTTATATATATATATATATAATTTAATATAACAAATAATTTTGGTTATAATGATTTGATAACTGTAAATATTAAATTCATATTTTAATTTAAAAACATATAATTGTTATTGAGGACTATAGGTACTTTGATATCGATTGATAGTCTAGAATTTGAGATGCGAATATTAGGTATCAATGATTACATTCTTCGATATAAAAAACCGGGTCCGCTTATTGTACCCTACCCGATAATGATGTTCCAAAGTTGTTGTGCTATAAGTGACAATTTCAATATAAAAAACCAAGTCTGCTTAACGAACTCTACCCCATGGAAGTTAAAACTCCTGCACACAAACACAATTGACCATAGTTACTCCAGAACTGGAGCTTTTCATTGGTCTAACTTTGAAGTTTCCACAAAAATTAATAAAGCACACGTAATTTTACAAAGTTACTGAATTTCGCAGATGCAACTGGTTAGCTGCCAAAAATTGTGACTTACTAATTATTGTAGTTTTTTTTATACTATTCGTAGACAAATAAAAAAAGGACAGGTATGTTTTAAGTATGAAAATTAAAGTTCAGAATCTCTTCTTTACATTGATATATGCTATGTTTGGATTAAATGTAGTTTTAAAAGGAGAACGGTACTTGACTGTTGGAAAACCAAGGGCTGTCACCTAACAAACATAAAAAAATAGTCGAGAATCTGATGAATGCCACTTTTAGGGATAAGATTTGGTCTAACCTGATTTGGATATTTAAATCTTAAATAGACCACTGAAATTGTAAAAGGTTTAGATTGTTGGATTCTTTTATAATGGTTACTTTATGTACGCCTAGTTACAAAATATTCTTATGGTTGGCTTTAACTTTTTTACCCATTTTGAAGGAAATATTCTCGGGAACGTTGAGGACGAATCTATAGGCTACCTAGTCCTAGTAATACAGACGATATGCATGATTCCATGTATATTATAATTTAGAAGATTTACTTACCCTTAGCTAAACTTGAACTAGAAGTATATAATTTTCTAAACGAATTTTGCACAACTGAACGCGCACAGATTAAAGCCATTATTGTAAGAATTAATGAAAACTTATAAAATGTCCGACAGAGGTCACCAAGCCCAAGAATATCACCAACCAATAGACACAGAAAGAGAAGTTAACTCGGTGAAGCTATCACAGATTATAATAAACAGCTGTTATTTATCCTTTAATATCTAATTACTCCTCTATGTGATTATTTTGCATGTGTATACGAAGGACTCCTCCATTATGTGTAATGTAAAATCATCCCACGGATCCAGAAGGTTAAAAATATGATAATACATGATTACCTCTAAATAATATACCGAAATATTAACATATAATGGATGTCTGTGGTGGAGCAGGGGTGAATCTAGAGGCCAGTGGGCTGCTTGTCCCGGCGTCGGTTGGTAGGAGGCGTCAACCTAACCTATCGGAGTTTAAAAAATAAAGGTTGGGAAATATGTAATAAAGAAATATTGTAATACATTGACGAAACTCATTTAATTACAATTTACTGTAAACAACTATTAACAGTTTTTTGGTGAAACGAAACAATCTTTATATTTCTAAAAAAATTATGGTTGCCTGTAAAGTCGGTTTTACGGGCGAAGATTTTACGTGACAACGTCTTTTTCTCGGTAGAATATTTATTGATATGAATATTATTAAATTGCACAATAGGAACAAGGAATTGAATGAAAATAAGAATTGCACAAATTTTAACTATAGAAATACATTTTGTTTACTAAAATAGTACATAATTTGAAATTAATTAAAATTTGTTATTGTAAATGGTAAAGTTGAATAAAACATTTACTAAAATTGGAATTTGAAATTCTTGCTAAACACAGTTAAATTCTAACTCCGCGCGTGGTGATTGGTCGGTTTAGTTCGTTTGTTTGGGTCGCACTGTTATGACAGGTTAGAGGTTATAATTTGTTATTTTAAATGTTTGACTAGCAATACGCGCTGTTTCTTCTCAATCGACTGAATTACGATTGATTGCAGAGTGATTTAAACTAATAATTTACTTAACACTATCAACATTTGTCAATAGTATGACATAACCTATAAACTCAGTTTCTCAACTTTTGTGTCAATCTAACAATTAATCAATCAATCATAGTTTACGATAATGAAATATCAGTGTACAATTATTTACCTTATTTGTTGTAGTTGTTGTAAATGACGAATCTAAGCACTCCAACATTTTCACGAATAAACATAGTTATCTGCTTTATCCCGTGCGGCGGACCCACAGTTATCTGCTTTAATCCCGTGCGGATCCCGTGCGGCGGACCCACTGGACGGGCATCGTAACGTTACCGGGCGTTACACTTTTTCATGAGGGACTCCGAGCCGCAACCTAATTTAAGACGTTGTCACGTCAATAATTACATGTTCTTTGGGCATCGCCAAAGGTCAAAGCTTTACGCCATGCTGCCACTACTTAAAAATAAGGGGGGAAGGACGAGAAAGACGTTCTAAGGCATGCATAAAATTGTATCGTATGGAAACGGGTCTGGTTCGATTACTCCAGCGATCGTTGAGCCAACGACCCAATTAACTTCTGTTGTAACATTAAAAGAGCATTTGGAGATACATAACTCTATTCGGAATTTTCTGAAATGAATTCTGACATAGTCTGGCGCATTAACTCTAGAATAAGAGAGGGAAAAAACGGGCATAAATGTTTTTGTCATTGTTGGGGTTATTATTCACTTGGCTAGACGATGTTGATAAGATTAGATTTTTAAACAAACCTGCTCACAATGTCAAATTTACTACAGTTAACATTTAAAAACTATGTGGTGTCTAGATTACCTCTACCCTTAGCTTAAGCCACGCCTCATACTCAATGTATACGGTCTGTGATTTGGGCAAGTCATCCATGTTGGACATTGCTGTTTCACTTCATAATGTTCAGAGACGCTTTCTTCGTATGATGGGTGTTAGGAGTGGTCTTAATTACTCTGATGACGACGTCCATGAAAATTTTAATCAGTATTAGTATCACCTCCCCCCTTCCAGAATAATTGCCTTAGATCTGATTTTCCTATTCAAGGTTGTCAATGGCTTACTTGACTGCTCCAAGCTCTTTCAGCTGATCGGCATCCACATTCCACAGAGAACTCGCCTGATACAGACTTTTACCAGAACATCACCATCATGCTGCGAATGCCTACCACAGCACATTCTCTCGTCTTATGCGCTTGGGAAATGCCTCTGAGCTAGAGTTCTTTGGACTTTCCTACTAGACCTTTAGGGCGCAAGCCTTCTCGTTTGCATTTGTGTCTGATCAATTTACTTTCTAGGTCGTTTTATTATTATTGCTTATTGTGTGTTGTAAACCTTATCTTCTATATTTTGTTATTGTTATTTGATTAGATTACCTTTAATAATAGTCTATCCATGTCTATTAATCATGAGCTTACTTGTTGCTTTATGTTTATGTACGTTGACGTTGTTTTATTTTTACTGTTATGTTTGCTATTGCTATTATTGTTAATACTGTTATTGTTATTATTTATATGATTTTCCTCGTATTACCACTATTTATTAAATAATTGTTTTAATTTATTGTTTGTATATTGATTTGGCTTATTGTTGCATATGTTGGTTGGCGTGCTTGTAAACACGTTATTGTTTTGTTTCCTTTTTGGACAATCTTGTATTGTTTTTTCTACAATTTATATTACCATCTTATTATCCAGATCTGTAAAATGATATATTACCATTTAATAAATACATTATAATATACGAGAGAATTCAATTCACCTCGTACGGATATCGTGAGGATCAGCTATTAACAATTTAGTTTGATTACGTTGAGAGTACGCCATTAAAATCAAACAAGCGTCTTTAACAATATCAGAAAAATTGTTGTAGTAACTTATATCATATTCAGGATACGCTTGAATAACTGTTCTTGCATCCTGAGAACCATACAAACCCCAAAGAAACTGATTTAACAAATCTCTCATCAAGAGTGTCTTAAACTTACATTCTGCCGTACTTAATAATCAGAGTGTTCACAAAATGATGGAACAGTCTGTTCATGACCCTTAGTAATGTAGCAAAATTTTAGTTTTTCTGACTTATATGGTGGGCCAAGGCTTGTAGAACACATCTAAAAAACAAAACAAATTTTTTCAAATCCACTTTGCTATACATGAGTAGTAAGTACTAAAGATATCAACAGTAACCTTGTAATGTTCAGAACTAATCCATGTATACAGTAAAATCTTTTGTGTTTTTAATATTATCTTGCAATTATTTACATGTAATTTTCCGTTGAAACTGTTGATAGTAGTTTTTTCTATGACTTTCTATAGGAGACAAATGTCTTCAAACTGAACTTTGTTAAGTCTATTTTATATTATTAACTAATATTTGTTGTAAACCTTCATCCCGCAATGCCTTATGTAATGTTTTTAAAAAAATTAACAAATGTAGTGAAAAAAGTAGGATTTGCATTTTGTGAACTCAAACAGACAATATCTACAATAAACACCAACACACAAAACGTAAAATTGATATTGTTAGTTTATATTACAGAAATATATTTAAATAAAAATTAAATGCAGAATGTTACCATTCGATATTTTTGCGTCCTTTATACCGATAGTTTGGAGGCTTTTATTTCCGAAAAGTCTTTTCATCTTCCTACTAGGTATAATTTTCTTCTTCTTACATCTTATGGAACACGCTGGTGCTCCTTCCTTCTGTTAACTGCTGGACAAGGTAAAGCATTTTAATTACGCATGTATTAAATTAATTAAATTTAATGCTATATATTGGTTCATTGGCAAAGTAGGACTATCTTTGCGTTACTTTTATTTCAAAGAAATGTTTTATATCAATGTTTACAAACTTGGATGCAAACGGATAACTATGTGTTCCTTGCTTGTGTTACAATAAATAACCTGATGAATATGCCAAGTTTTCTAGAATTAGGGTAACAAAATAGAGAGTAACAAATTATTGCACTTTTATTGCTTAATTTCCTAATTTTAAGATATATAGAATAATATGGAATTAGTCTCATATTTAGATTTAATTTACAACGACTTTTGAGGCCTAGGTTTATGTAGTCTAAGATGGTGTATACTTCTGAATAGGCTAGTTAACAATTCTTATTTAGGGCTAAGTTTGACAGAACATTCTGGACTCTAGTCCAGTGGGTTGTAAATGTTTACAAAACATCAATTAAATTTTCATATTCCTGAAAAACATGAAATTTAAAAATCTATATTTTATTTATTGATTCAGATAATGCCCGTACTTTAATATGATATGTAACTTTTGCTCATTTATATAAAGTAAAAACAGGTTTTTTTAAGAAAGTTATTTTAAGTATAACCAAAGTTTAAAACGAGATAAAAAAAATTTGTGTTGCAAAAATGCTACAAGCTCTTGCGACTTCTTAACTACAATGTTTGTCTTATTAGCACTTAAAACCCTAGAACTGGCGGGTCATTTCATCCTGTAGTGTCGGGGTGTTTTGGAGCTTCGCACAAGGTTTAAAAAAAAAATTAGGCCTATTAAAAATATAAAAATAAAGCAATATAAATAAAACTATTTATTTTTGTGTTCAGGATTTAAACGTACAATTTACACTATAATTGTAAAATTAACCATTACAAAATTTTTTAATAAACACTTTTTTTAATCAAATATAAAATTTACGAAAAATATTTCTTAAATTTGGGGGGGACAATACCTAGCAAATGAAATTATAGTGAGATACATTTAAAAGCGAAGATAGCCATTCTGTGTCAAATTTTATCTAGTTTCAGAAAAAACATAAACATTATAAAACAAGTTTTGCTAATACATTTATCTGTGAATACATGTTATATTGCATATTTTCTTACTTAGAATAAAATAGAATGTACAGTACTAATGAAAATAATTTTCCATAAAATTATTTTTTGAAAAGTAAAAAAAAGTTACATTTTGCCATTATTCCAAAACTTTTTGCGAACAATTTTCATTCAGCAAAAGGTAAATATTAAGATCAGCGACTACCGCTCCGATCGCCGTAATTTGTTGCATACTAACTTAGGTTAAAACCGTAAATTGTTTCAACGCGAAAAAAAATAGTCTCGATTGTCGCTAACATATTAAAACCTGTTTTTCGGCAGTACAATGTTGGCAATACAAAACACATCAATAACAACAAGATTTTCGATTAATTAAACTAAAAAACAATGGCCGGATCCATGGTCGTTTTGATGAGTTGACAGTAGTCACGTAACAAACAGGAAAGTTTCCGATTGGTTGGGGCGGATCATGTGACCTATAGGACGGCTTTTGATTGACTGCCAGACGTCAACAAACCAAACCCACATGGACAAGAAATAATTAGTGAAGTTGAATTAGTTGTTATCGAGTTGAGACGAGTGCCTCCGGCCTATCAGCACGGGCTTCATTTGGTGCTGGGTGCCCTGCGCTGATGTCAAGGAAAGAAAACCATCCCTCGAGATAGTACCTATCCAGTAAAATATCAAATTCTAGAGGGGCTGATCAGAAATATAAATTGAATTGTAATTGAAAGGCACTGCTGAAAAACGGATTTTTTATATTTTAGCGACAATCGGGACTTAGTTTTTTCGGTGAAATTACGTTAACCTGTGTTAGTATGCAAAAAAAATTTATGGCGATCAGAGCTGTAGTTGCTGATCTTAAGATTTACCTAGCAAAATATAAAATGGTTTCTAAAGCTTTGTACTATATATCAAAATTTATAAATTTATTTGTTTGATAAGTAATAGAAAAATTATATGTAGTTTTTAGAAAACTATAAATATTAACTAAATATATAGAAAAAAATATAGAATAACCCAAACAGTTATTATATATAACCAAAGAAATTACAGGATAAATATATATTTTATTGTGAAAACTATCTATTTACCAAAAAACTAAATAGTTACTTTAGAGCTAAAAGAGTGGTATAAATAACGTTTAGTAAGTGGAAAACAATAACAAACTATGTGAAATGAATTTTAGCCAAGTTATTTTTCCATAGCCTACACAGAGCACAATAATTTCTCAATACATATTTCAGTAAATAGAAATTGATTTATTCTCTAAAAATATATATTTTTACACTACCTACGACATCCAACAACACACTACACATTAACATACAACACTGCGATCAAACACACATAAAACTATTAAAATTTACAAATATCCTACAGATCTACAGCACGACGAAAGTGATACTGAACGGCAGCGGCCCCATGGCGGGGTCACAATAAACTGCGTCGCGTTTTCTTTTACGTTCAAAATAACAAGCCTGCTACGGTCATTAACCATAATACAAAGGAGGAATAAAACTTATCCTGTCCCCTAGCATTTTTCTTCCTGAATCCAATGGTGCATGAATTAAAAGGATACGTTGCCGGAGTTATATTGTAAAAAGTAATTATACAAGGGAATTGTTTGACTGACCAAAATTACAGAAAGCGGCCAAAATGACCGACAACATTTTGTCGAATTAACAGTTGGAGGGTTTAATAGTATTGGTATTCAGTTGAAGATTACAATAATACTTATAGGAATAAACAGTATGCAGTTCTATTATATTTTAGCATCCAGAAACCAATGTTTACAATATATATAAATATATATATATATATTTATATATATATATATTTAGAACCTCAATAATAAACGATTTTTGTGGAAGAGGTTTTATTAAAAGCAGTATATTTAGAAAATAAAAATTTTTAATTTTATTTTTAAAATGTACAAAAAGTAAAGTCTTCTCAGTTTAGAATTTACAAAATGAAAATAATAAATGGCATGGTTATATTTTTATAAACCAAGTTACTTTTAACATCATTTTAATCTTTACTAAAAAACCTAATTAGGCCTCTAACCAACGAACATTGAATCTGTAACCGTTCCATGTGTGTTATGTAAATGCTTATGCTTAATCTTAATTTAAAAGATGGATCTTTCTATTAGGAAACTTCAATAGATATCATTAACATTTTGCTTAAATTGGTTAGGCTTAGCATTTCAACGAATGTCTGATATTTCAAAAATAAAATCTGACTTATAACATAACCCTCAAATCGCCATTATTTATTAGTCTCCAACATACAAGATGTTTAGAAAGTGTACAATGTGCGTTTTTGTTCGTAAATGTCAGCCATGCATATTGTAGTATCAGTATTGGAACCGCTGTTATATAGCAACAACTTATGCGTTCAATTGCTCTTCTGATAGTACTCCTCTGCCAAAATAAAGTACAGATAACCTTGTTTAAACGTTGACACCACAAGGGTAAACTAATCGAGCAAAAGTCACAGGAAATTAAATAAAAATGTTGCTTGTGTTTATTTTTTGTATCTAACTGTTTACAAACATTAAATTTAAGTTTTTTGTCGGTCTTAAGAACGAAAAAATGGTACCTGTTTTGGCGCTTTTCAACCAGTGTACAATTTTGAACATTCATAAGTAGTAGGAAAACTTGTAATCGTATTAAGACAAGTTTTTTACAAGATATGTACAATATAGTACCAACTTAGATGTTATAATTTTTGAATGATATGGATATAAAGTTATTGTTGAACTGGTTGTTTACAAACGATTTCAACTTTTACTCTCAGCCGTGGTTCAGTTATTTTTGGTTTCAAAAATGCAATAGTATTTATTGCAAACTCAAATTAAAACTCTGTTGTATTTTAACCACTTTAACTTAATTAAACAGATTTTGATTCATTTGCCACGGCTGACGTCTGCTCGGAAGATGCGAACCATTAAAACCGTCAAGGGCTATGTTGCAATAATTGTGTACGGACCACTCATGCCCTAAGTGCAAGACGTAGCTGAAGTAAATTATATATTGTTGTGTGACTATTTACCATCAGCTTTTTCAAATGAGCTTTTTAGTAGTAAAACACTCCAACACACCGAAACCAGTACTTTCTTTCTTTCATTGCTACAAACAGTAAAACTTTGTTAATTCGTTTGTCAATAATTTGCTTTATACGTCTTTCTGGAACGCAGAAATAATACAAGCTTAAGTAATTTTTTTACTTTCATACTCGGGTTATTTATTCTTTTTGATCAGAGAAGTAGGCAGGCCATTTCCGAACCAAATATTGGTTTGTCGACCAGCTGTGCTGGGCACAGTAATAATTTAATCTAATATCATTTACATCTATTTGAAATTAAACTGTGACGGAGCAAAATATATGATCTTAGTATCATTGAAAATATCACAATATAATGTATCCCTGTAAACCTGATTTTAAAAATTATTATTTATTCTGTTTGTGGTTAATTGTTCTTTGTTTTTTTGCTTTCGTCACACTTTTTTTCTCACCAACATCGAAGTTTCTCGGCTCGTTTCACAAAATGCGATCACATGCGATAAAAAAACCCTAAAACACTGAGTATAAAATTATATTGTAAGTAGTAATGTTTTTCCCCTTTTAGTTTTTATATTAATGTTTACAAGAAGCTACACAATCCATAAAATCTTTTTCTTTTGATTTTTTTTAAAATATAGTTTAAAAAATGTTCATTTTTTAGGTGGACACAATGCATATATTTTACAATAATTTTTTGTTTCAAATACTCGCATCAGTCTAGGAAACTGAAGGAGGAATTGGGGTTTTTGGTTGGGGAGGGGTAGGCACTGTGTGAAGGGGATTAATCAGAATAGTCAATATCACGCCTTTAGTTATTTAAAAAAAGTAAGAGGAATAAGTATAAGGAAATTTTTTAAATTAGGGCTTCTTTTATGGGGCGGGCCTGATTACCATGCAATTTAAGACTCCAGGGTCTTTTGCAGACCCCGAAGCACACCATGAGGCACACCCATCCCACAGTTTTAGCAGTTGCAGTTCTAACATACCTCAGAAAAACAACCGATCAGGTCCTCCTGGGGAAATTCGCAATCCAACTTATAATCAAATTTGGCATAACCGCTCCATTGCTATTGCAATGCAGTCAAAGAGCAGGTGTTCACATCAGTTTCCTCCTGCTTGTCACACATTCCACAGAGTGGGATCCTCCTGAAAAGAATATCGGCTCACTGCATAGAGATTAGTTTAAAGAGTGTTTTTGTATTATTTGGAGACGCACTAACGTGTTTAACAGTTTCTTACATATTAGAAAAAAACATACGATTTTGAGTTAATGTGAAAATTACATGTAATTATGAGGAGCGGTTCTGTGTTTTCTGCTCTCTCGAAAGAAAGTGATGTCAGCAAGAAGGAGGCTTCTCTGTCCCTGTCTACTATTTTTTATTAGTCTATATGATACATGTGTATTATACAAATCAAAGTTAGTTGACATATTTACAAGTGCACACCTGATTGTCGGGGGCTTTCTGATCAGTACTTTTCCTGACTTTCAAGTCAATGTGTATCAGATTGTATTCAAATGTAGTTGGTAAACTTTACAATTTTGCTTGAATTTCTTGTGTGAATGTTGCCATCACTGTTACCTCCTCGCTTAAAGACCTTCCTTTCTTAGTTTGTTACCCTTCCCCTTCTAAGAAACCCTGATTCCTCCGGGCCCCAAAGATTGATGGACTAATTGATGACATTATCTAAAAATAAACTCCTTAAATACCCTTTAAGGAGTATGGACGCCATATGAAGTCTTCTTTTGATAGGCTAAAATGAGTAAAGGATGGAATCCAATAAAATTACTTGAAGGAGTTAAAAAATAGAAAAAAACTTAAAAATCTCTTAAAAAATATTTTATTTACATTTGAAAGCTTAAAATAAAAAGGACTACATGTTTCCACAAGTCCCAATATTTTCGAGTACTTTTCAAAACTACCAAATGATCTTATTTCCTCTCTACGACAGACTTGATCAATATTGGTCCTGCCATTTTGGACAATAGTAATACAAACAAAACATGGTTGATCAATTAATATAAGTTAACTCCTCACCAAGATAAATATGGGTCACGCAGTATGCAGGTATAACATGAATGGTGCTAGTATAATGTGGCGGACATATTCTGACAGCAAAACCAAGGCAATGCGCGCGCAACACAACCTTCAGTCAGTGGCTATCTACCCAATGTGGCTGACTGCGATTCTTGGTGGTTAAAATCAGATTACAATGTGAATGCGGAGGAGCACAAACATTGAAAGTTTAAGATTAAGTATGGTTGCCGATAGATAGGAACCACTTTTAACAGACAAATTTTACTTAAGGGCAATCAAGTAATAGCATTGCCAGTTTACGATAATACAAAAAATAAAGAGGCATACAACGTCATATGACGCAGTCAGTACCTTTTTTGGGACCACTATTATTTATTGTAGTTATACATCTCCCTCTTGTATACAATTTATTTTTGGTTTCAGGATTTGATAGTTTTGTCTTTATTGGTTACTTTGGGATAATAATCCCGGAGGCAGACTATGGTTCCTAAATACTGACTTGTTATTAGGCTATATGATGTAGTTAAAATACTTTACATTTGACGATTCATAAATATTAAAAAGTTAAAGTTAACAATACAAGCACGCTTGTGCTATCATTGAACTTTGAATTTAGGTATCTCCAAGAGGGTTTGTCCTTTTTTGCCCAGAATTACGGAGTCGGGGAGTGTTGCCTTGCCCTGCATCATCAAAGCCCCGCACTGATGGTCAGGGGGCATTTTTCGATCAGTACTTTTCCTAGAATATGTCCCCAGAGTCATTCCAATCCTTACTGATGTCAGATCAATGATCAGTACCTGATCTATAGGTTGGGAAAGTTCCTGATTGGAAATGACCCTGGGGTCATACAGAATTGGGCCTTCTGCGCCACCGCGCCCAGCATGTCTGGGGGAAAAAGAGAAAAACTCCTCATAGAATAGTAAGCTAAATTAAAATTCGCTTTATAAAGGTTAAACTTAAACTGTGGGTAGGTTACTACTAGTTACATATTTTATGATAACTTAATCATAAAACCTACTGTGTATCACGATAACTAACAAGTAGTAGATTAGGGTCAGAGTGGCCTCCGAATAAAAATAACTAATGATTATAAATCTTGTCTCCTCCACTCTGCCAATTAACATGTTAATTAGTCGAGATTCAAAAAATGGATATTATAGTGTTATGGGCTTATGGCACTAAATGCTAGACAGTTAATATAACGTTAGTTTAATCACATGTTCTTGATGAAATACCGTTTTCCCAGATAGTTTCCTGCTCAGTTCTAAAAATAATAAAGAGATGGGGGGGGGGCAGATGCCCGACCCAGTTTTGACGGTGTCAATCTCTACAAGCCCGTTCTACGAGTTGGGAGATGAACAGCGATCTTAAGGCACAGCTAAGTGAGAGCTCTTACATCACCAAAGGGCCAAGGAGGTGGAATATAACAATGGCAAGAAGGTAAGAGTTTTATAGTCAACTTAAATTTGCCATTGCCTTTTTAATGGCAAAACTTATTTAATAGGGCTTAATTTTAAGAATGGTATTATAGTTCAGTGCAAAATTGTCCCTTGGAACTAACCATTTTACATCTTTTATGCTTCAAATTTTGCTGTTGTGTACCAGAACTTTAGATTGAACTATAGATATACAAATGCAGTCATTTATATACTGTGGTGTCTTTGATAGTAACCCCTTCAAACAATGAAGTTTTGAAGAGAACCCAAAACGACAGGCCTTCATGCCTTTGCCAAATCATAGTTATTACTGTGATATAGGTAAAGTTTCAAACCTTCATTTACACATTTATAGTTTAATAACTTAATAAGTATGTTTATATTCTATGTAAAATATTGTGCAACTTTATAAATGAGATAAGTCCTGTTTAGCCAGTTCATTTTAAAATATTTAGTTTCTGGATGGTACACTATAATAAAGGTCTCTCATATACCATCGAGTGTCACCTTAAGTCTTTGTTAAACCTTGTACTTATCTTTTTCCGTTGTAATACCATTTGGTGTTTTATTACTCTCTTTGTCATCACCTTAACATCATTAATGGGCCTAGGGAGATTGGTTTGAGAATTAAATGTAGAGTACTAACTTCTGTACACAGCTTAGTGGTTAGGTGACAATTTGAATTTAACCCCTTAACAGCATACTAAAAATGTTTTAAAAAGTGCTTTTTCCATGAAATTTTTTTTGATTATTTATTAAATTTTATTCTTCCAAATATTGTCAAAAGAGAGAAGCAGTGTTACAAATCCTACAATTGCTATTGTACAGTAAGCCTAACTGTTAATATGACAAAAGAGTGTCAGTTACTTTATTATAATATTGCATTAACAGTCTCAACATATAAGCCCATTCAGCATGGCAAACACCATCTGGGTGGCAAAAATGATAAATTATTGTATTTTCTTCTATGGGGACCAGATTATTGCCATTGCATACTTAATACTTGATATGTTATAAACAAATCACTCCAGTAAGTATTATAACCTTTGTATTTTTAACTGGACAATGTAGGTCTGATGATTGTGTTACTTTGAACATGAAAGGCCTCAAAAAAATAGAAATTTCATAATTATTATAGATGTATGTTTATTTTTTAATATTTAAGGGGTAATATTGATTCCCAATAAGAAGTCGTAGCAATGGTAGGTTGTACGGTTGGATTGTAGATGTATGTTGTATGTTTGTTGCAAAATTGTGTCCTGAAGATGCGTATTTGCGCTATTACTGGACACAGTTTCTTATTTAGGTATTTCTGGGCAGGGGTACTTGAAGACATTTGTTCAGCCTGGTGGGATGGGGGTCGGGGCTGAAATTTTTGCTGTCTTCGTTGGTGAGATGTAGTTTTCTCCTGGGTTGGGGGGGGTTTTTGGGCTTTGAATAGGATTTTTGTGGGGGTGTGTTAAATTTTCTGGTGGGTTTTGGGTTTTGAAAGAGGTATGTTAGTGGCAGGTCAATAATCAATTCTCGTCCCCCAAATTTTCCCTCAACTCAAGTCTTTCCACAAAAAGTCCTCAAAATACGGGGTTTTAGGGGGTCAGAGAGCTAGTTAAAATGTAATTTTAGTGCCCTATACATGTGTCGTATTTGTTGGGACAGAAGTTCCTGAGAGGAAGATTTATTGCCGAAGCCAACGCAAGAAAGAACCCCCGAACCCAAAAAGGGAACAAGCAGAAAACGGCCCCCCAAACAAAAGAAGGTGAGGTTTGACACAAAGTTTTTAGAATAATTTTTTTCTTAACTCATTAGTGAAAACAAGGGCTATACAACACTGTAGCATATTGTTTATTCCAATAGTTTCAAAGTAAAGAAAAATTTGGGGAAAAATGTATATGTTTCAATGTCAGTGATTTTTGGTAAAATTTACAGGATTAGACTCACAACCAAATCTCAGACGTGGGGTTTTCAGGGTTTTAGTGGCTGGTTGGGGACGGGAATGTATCGGTTTAGTCTCTTGCAACATATATTGGGGGGAAGGGAGAGTTGTTTTGGTTGTTTTGGTTGTAAAGAAAAACCCGGGGGGCAATACACAGAGTGTAAAAGGGGGGGAATTAATTGTTATAATACTCATCATAAACACATTGTAGTTTATCTCTATCGTGATCCGGGGGAAAAAGGTTTTTGGTTTAGGGGATTTGGGCACTTGGGGGTTTCTCCTAGGGTGCGGCTGAGGTAGGAACGGCGTGAGGGAGTGGGATCAGTCTACTATTCACAGGTGTGTTCGGTGATGGGGACTTCGTGGGGGTTTTGGGGGAGTAAGCTTTTTACCTTGGGGGGGGTTTTTTTTAATAATAGTGTAAAAAGTTTTGGGTGGGGGGGTGATGTTTTTGAGACGGTGGTTTGTGTTTGTTTCTGTTGGGTGATCCAAAAATTTTACCACTGAGGTTTTCTGGCTTATCTGGGCCATGGTATTGACATTATGGTTTATTGATTAAAAAAATGTTGGGGGATGGGGTTTGTTAGTGGGGTTGTTTTTTTGTACCCATGGTGTAGGGTTGGGATTGTAGGTCATGGTGGTATTTTGTGAGGGGGTTTTTTATTAAATATTTGAATGGCGGGTTGGTTGGAATTGTGCGGTATTAAAAAAGTTTTTGCTGGCGTTTTTTTGTTTTAAATAGTCAGTTGGGCGTGTGTGTGGTAGGGGTGGCTATTGTTTTGGGGGATTATTTTTTTGTAAGACGAGTTATTAATGATATTGGGGGTGCATTAAAATTTTAAGCAGCCCCCTGTGTAAGTCGTGTAGTTTGTGGTTTGCGTTGTGAATTCAAAAATGTTTGGCGTGTTTTATTGGTGTGCGGGTCTGTCCCCTTTGGTTTTTGTTGGGGTTTTTTGATAGGGGTGAACTGGGTCGGGGGTACGGTATTAGTTTGTTTTTGACATCGGGTTAGTAGTGTTGTTTTACGGGTGGGGTTTAGTTGGGGGACATTGTAGGGGTGGAGGGAACTATGTGATGGGGACTTTATTATCAAGCGTTTTTCTGGGGGTACTGTTTAAAGGATTGTGGGGATATTGTATATTAGGCGGTCTTATACTGGGGGGGGGGGTTGCGCTCGGAGTGGGGGGGGGGGCGTTTTTTGACACTCTGGGGGGGGGTGAAATGTTCTGGGTGGGGTTGGGGTGAGGGAGGGGGGGTATTCTTGGGAGATGTCACCTGTGTTGGTAACGCAAAATATTTTTTAATGGGGTGTTTTAGTATTTTTTTCAGGGATTTTGCTGTGGGTTGGGTTTATTGGTCATGTGGTTATTTTAAAGATTTCTGTTTATGGTGATCGGTCGACTGGCCGTTATTTAGCAAGCGTTTTTATAAGGGCAGGCTGGGTCTTCAGCGGTTGGTGTTTATGGTCTACTATTTTTTGTTGCGGCGCAGTTCTTATTTTGGTGGCGTTTGGGTCGGGATGAATAGTGGGGTGATTGGTATTTTTGCATTGGTTGTTAGAGTGATTTTTGGGGTTTTGTTGTTTTAAAATTTAGCAATATTGTGTGTGTTGTGTTTTTTAGGCGCACTACGAAGGGGGCTAATCAATGGAGGAAAGAGGGGTGAGAATGACCTGCGATGTTTGGTGGGGCATGGGGGGGTGTGGGGGTGGGCTAAGATGTTTTGTGATTTGGTGGTTCGGGAAAAGGGTTTTGGCTGTGGGGGTGGGGTTGTATAGTTTGCCATGTGGTTGGTTATTACGCGAGTATGGAGATAAAGGTGATAGACGGTACGTAAAGATGTAAATCTAGAAAGTCATCTCGTTCCGACGGGCCCTCCGGCACTGGTATCGTTAGGATTGTCTCTTTTCGAGGAGCCGTGGGTCTCGGCTAGCTTTGCAGAGAGGGGGGGTCTATCGGAGCCGAGAGTGACTTGTTTTGGTGCCCTGGCAAAAGGGGTTTTGGGGGGCTTGTTAAAGAGACGCTTATGGCATTTTAAAATGGTTGGTTGGCTGTTTGTGGTGGGGAGAGGTGGAGGTATAGGGGTGGCGGTTTTGTCTAGTGTGTTAGTGTGGTTAGGGGGGTTATGGGGCTCGGGAATGTAGTCGTCTGGACTTCTGGGGCGGGACATTTTAGCAAAACCGCTTTTTAACTTGGTGATTCGGGTATAAGGGTTGCTGTGGATTTATAATGTGTGGGGGTTTGGTTTTTGCGTGTTGGATTTGGGAGGAGGGTGGTGGTGTGGTTAAATTGTTGGGTATTTGTGTGGTGTATTATGTGTTTTCCGGAGTTGGGTTTGGTTGGTTGTTGTTGGGCAAAATTTGGTGGGTTTTAGGGTTTGGGTGGTTTAAGGGGTTTTGTTGGTGGATGTCATGCACGAAGTTTCTTGTTTTTTTTTTGGTGTTTCAACATTGGGGCGCTGCTGAGGGTGTTTTTGTTGGGCTGGTGGGCGGAGTGTGAGGGTAGTTGTATGTTGAGTTGGGTGGGGTGTGTCATTTGGGTGTTTTGTGTGGGTATTTGGAATTGTGAGTTGCTTTCCTGTGATAGAGAGGTTTTGGCGGTTCCCTGTGATCCCTGGGGAATTTTCTGGCATGGTTTGGAGTTCGGGTGGGGATTCAGGGAAAAAAGGGTGATAGGTATGTATGTTTATTCGGAGAGGGGTCATGATTGTGGTGGGTGGGGGAGGGGGCAAAATTTTTTAGAAGGATGCGGAGAGCTAGAAGGTTCAGGGGACGGATTTTGGAGGGTCTGGTTTTGTGTAATTTGAGATAGAGGTGGGGAATTAAAATTTAGAAGGTATGACACTATGCGTGTTTTATGTGTTGGGTCGGGATTATATCGCAGGAAGGTAGGGCTAATCGGGGGGCCGGGTAGGTGGCTCGTGGTACTTTGGTTCAAATGTGAAAGGTTTTAAGGTGTGGGGGATTTTGGGGGGGTGTGTTATTGAAGTGCAGGCAAACCAAATGGTCGGGGTAGGTAGGCTTGTTGCGTGTCTTGGGGGGGTGGTGGGGTTGTTACTGGGTAGTGGTGGGGTTTTGGCCCTTGCTATTTGTGTTGTGTATTGTGGACTTGTAACGGAAAGTGTCCGGTAAGGCAGGGTTTATGGGGTTTTTGACGTGAAAAGTTTTTCGGTTTGGTCTTTGTCCGGTTAGTTGTAGAGACACCTGGGAGTATCATTATTTGGGGGACGCCACGGATGTTGTTGTGTACAGTGTTAGATGAATATTGATTCATTTATTTCTTTTAAAAAATAATAATTCTTTGTACATTGACTGAAGAATGGTTTCACCTGCTACTACCACCACAGAGCAAAAACAGATATTAAAACATGTTTTTTAAAAGATTTGTAAATTCTATATTACGTTTCTATATAGTATTACTTGATTAAGGTTGACTTTTTCTCTTAAGAATATCATGTTCCAGTGAATATCTGTCTCTTTTTGACTAGCATTGTAGTATTTTAGGGGTTTGCTAAATTATTGCACAGTGTGTTCTTCCATTTAAAAAAATCTATATTTAGTTGATATCGTATAACACAAAGGGGGTTTTTCTTGTTACTTTACAAAAACATTTTGATATACTTATTTTTGAATACGTGTGAAACTGACAAAATATTGTCAACTGTCCCAGTGTTACTGCTCAGTTTGGGTGATTGTTGTAGTGTCAAAGTGGACAAACATTAAACTGTCATTTCTCCACAGTGGGCACGTTTTGTATAAGGTGACCATTACTAAGGAAATGACACATTTATTTTAAAATACAATTCATTGTACATTAACTGAAAAGTTAACTACTACCACCCAGAGCAAAACAGATATTTAAAACATATTTTTAAAAGATTTGTAAATTCTATATTACGTTTCTATATAGTATTACTTGATTAAGGTAGACTATTTATCTTAAGTATAAAATGTAATGTTCCAGTGAGTATCCGTCTCTTTTTGACTAGCATTGTAGTATTTTAGTGGTTTTGCTTAATTATTGCACAGTGTGTTCTTCCATTTAAAAAATCCATATTTAGTTGATATCATGTATCTCAAAGGGGGTTTTTCCTGTTACTTACAAAAACATTTTGATATACTTATTTTTGAATACGTGTGAAACTGACAAAATATTGTCAACTGTCCCAGTGTTACTGCTCAGTTTGGTGATTGTGTAGTGTCAAAGTGGACAAACAGTAAACTGTCATTTCTCCACAGTGGCACCTTTTGTATAAGGTGACCATTACTAAGGAAGTGACACATTTATTTTAAAATACAATTCATTGTACATTAACTGAAAAGTTAACTACTACCACCACCCAGAGCAAAACAGATATTAAAAACATGTTTTTAAAAGATTTGTAAATTCTATATTACGTTTCTCTATATAGTATTACTTGATTAAGGTTGACTTTTTTTCTTAAGAATATCATGTTCCAGTGAATATCTATCTCTTTTTGACTAGCATTGTAGTATTTTAGGGGTTTGCTAAATTATTGCACAGTGTGTTCTTCCATTTAAAAAATCTATATTTAGTTGATATCATGTATCTCAAAGGGGGTTTTTCCTGTTACTTACAAAAACATTTTGATATACTTATTTATTAATACGTGTTGAAACTGACCAAAATATTGTCAACTGTCTCCAGTGTTACTGCTCAGTTTTGGTGATTGTGTAGTGTCAAAGTGGACAAATATTAAATTGTCATTTCTCCACAGTGGCTCCTTTTGTATAAGGTGACCATTACTAAGGAAGTGGACACATTTATTTTAAAATACAATTCATTGTACATTAACTGAAAAGTTAACTACTACCACCCAGAGCAAAACAGATATTAAAACAAGTTTTTAAAAGATTTGTAAATTCTATATTACGTTTCTATATAGTATTACTTGATTAAGGTTGAACTTTTTTTCTTAAGAATGTCATGTTCCAGTGAATATCTGTCTCTTTTTGACTAGCATTGTAGTATTTTAGGGGTTTTGCTAAATTATTGCACAGTGTGTTCTTCCATTTAAAAAATTCTATATTTAGGTTGATATCATGTAACACAAAGGGGGTTTTTCTGTTACTTACAAAAACATTTTGATATACTTATTTTTGGAATACGTGTGAAACTGACAAAATATTGTCAACTGTCCCAGTGTTACTGCTCAGATTGGTGATTGTGTAGTGTCAAAGTGGACAAACAGTAAACTGTCATTTCTCCACAGTGGCACCTTTTGTATAAGGTGGCCATTACTAAGGAAGTGACACATTTATTTTTAAAATACAATTCATTGTACATTAACTGAAAAGTTAACTACTACCACCCAGAGCAAAACAGATATTAAAACATGTTTTTAAAAGATTTGTAAATTCTATATTACGTTTCTATATAGTATTACTTGATTAAGGTAGACTATTTATCTTAAGTATAAAATGTAATGTTCCAGTGAGTATCCGTCTCTTTTTGACTAGCATTGTAGTATTTTAGGGGTTTGCTAAATTATTGCCACAGTGTGTTCTTCCATTTAAAAAATCTATATTTAGTTGATATCATGTATCTCAAAGGGGGTTTTCCTGTTACTTACAAAAACATTTTGATATACTTATTTTTGAATACGTGTGAAACTGACAAAATATTGTTCAACTGTCCCAGTGTTACTGCTCCAGATTTGGGTGATTTGTGTAGTGTCAAAAGTGGACAAACATTAAAATTGTCATTTCTCCACAGTGGCACGTTTTGTATAAGGTGACCAATTACTAAGGAAGTGACACATTTATTTTAAAATACAATTCATTGTACATTAACTGAAAAGTTAACTACTACCACCCAGAGCAAAACAGATATTAAAAACAAGTTTTTAAAAGATTTGTAAATTCTATATTACGTTTCTATATAGTATTACTTGATTAAGGTTGACTTTTTTTCTTAAGAATTATCATGTAATTCCAGTGAGTATCCGTCTATTTTTGACTAGCATTGTAGTATTTTAGTGGGGTTTGCTTAATTATTGCACAGTGTGTTCTTCCATTTAAAAAAATCCATATTTTGTTGATATCATGTATCTCAAATGGGGGTTTTCCTGTTACTTACAAAAACATTTTGATATACTTATTTTTGAATACGTGTGAAACTGACAAAATAATTGTCAACTGTCCCAGTGTTACTGCTCAGTTTGGTGATTGTGTAGTGTCAAAGTGGACAAACAGTAAACTGTCATTTCTCCACAGTGGCACCTTTTGTATAAAGGTGACCATTACTAAGGAAGTGAACACATTTATTTTAAAATACAATTCATTGTACATTAACTGAAAAGTTTAACTACTTACCACCCAGAGCAAAACAGATATTAAAACAAGTTTTTAAAAAGATTTGTAAATTCTATATTACGTTTCTATATAGTATTACTTGATTAAGGTTGACTTTTTTTCTTAAGAATGTCATGTTCCAGTGAATATCTGTCTCTTTTTGACTAGCATTGTAGTATTTTAGGGGTTTGCTTAAATTATTGCACAGTGTGTTCTTCCATTTAAAAAAATCCATATTTAGTTGATATCATGTATCTCAAAGGGGGTTTTCCTGTTACTTACAAAAACATTTTGATATACTTATTTTTGAATACGTGTGAAACTGACAAAAATATTGTCAACTGTCCCAGTGTTACTGCTCAGTTTGGTGATTGTGTAGTGTCAAAGTGGACAAACAGTAAACTGTCATTTTCTCCACAGTGGCACCTTTTGTATAAGGTGACCATTACTAAGGAAGTGACACATTTATTTTTTAAAATAAAATTCATTGTACATTAACTGAAAAGTTTACTACTACTACCCGGACCAAACAGATATTCAAACACGTTTGTCAAACGATTAGTAATTCTACTATACATTTTTATATAGTATTACTTGATTAAGGTAGACTTTTTTATCTTTAGAGTATTATGTTCCAGTGAGAATCTATCCCTATTTGGCTAACATTGTAGTGTTCTTACACAAATAAGGGGATTTCTAAATTATTGCACAGTGTGTTTCCTTCCTTTAAAAAAATCTATATTTAGTTGATATCGTTGTATAATACAAAGGGGGTCTTTCTGTTACTTACAAAAACATTCTTATATACAGTTGAACCTCGATAAGTCGGATTAATCGGGACCGCAGCCGATCCGGGTTAACGAAAATCTGGGTTAGCCGGAGAATTAGGTAAAAATTAATAAAATACAGTATACTTACAGATAAACTCCATTATAATTGTAAAAACATCAAACATATGCACATTTAATTATTATTAATCCTTACAGTAACATTTATAACTGTTCATTTCCTGGTAAAAAAACTCAGTCAGCTTTGGTTTGTGACAATGTTGTCTGCCACTTACGTGCTGTGCGATCCCGCAGTCTCTTCAACATTAGCAATTCAGCCGGCGATGTTTCTGCCTGCCGCTCGAAATAAACCATTAGTTCGTTTAGTTTGGTCACTGCATCTCCATGACTCATCACTGGATCTTCAATGTCCCCCGTCTGCCTCCTCAGCGTCTGATTCATTAGCATCAGGTAAAAAACGACGCGATCACTTCCTCGTCAGTAAGTGGCTCATAGCCTCCGTTATTGTCTGCCCCTAACCATAGAGTAATGTCATTTTCATCGACTTCAGAGCAGCCATCAATATTTTGGAACATATACTAAAGTTCTTGGGGCTGGACATCGTCTGGAGAGTCATTTTCCATATTACAGTTCCCTACTGGTTGAATTATATTTTCAGGCAAGTCGCCACAGTTTTTTTTATACACCCTTCCACAGTTTTTTTATTCAAAGATTTAATTATGCTAATTCTAGTCACTTGTTCCCAAGATTCTGCAATCATGTACATTACAGTTTTCACATTAAATGTTTTGAGAATCTCAACTACACCGTGTTCTCCTTCATTGTCAATGATTGTGCTTAGCATCTGTCTTCTGTAAACCTTCTTGATTTTCTCGAGAACCCCCTGTCTATGGGCTGTAATAGCGCTGTTACATTAGGCGGGCAAAAACTTGACGGTAATGTCCCTACTGACTAGCACATCTGCAGACGGATGTGAAGGAGCATTATCAATTAGTAGGACAGCTTTAATTGGCAACCCACAATCTTTTAAATATTTCGTCACACCTGGCACAAAACAATAAAAAACCCAGTTTTTAAAAGTGTTGCTGTCCATCCATCCATTTCTTTGAGAATTGTAGACAACTGGTAGAAAATCCCAATTTACGTTTTTCAGTGCTTGCGGATTTTTCGCTTTTCCTATTAAGAGTAGAGGAAATTTATGCTTCCTCCCCGAAGCATTGCTGCAGGCCATTATTGTCAATCGGTCTTTGCTTTTTTTGTATCCCTTTGCGTCTTTTTTCAGTTTTTGAGGCCAAAGTTTTGCTCGGCAACATTCTGTAAAACAGACCCGTCTCATCGGCGTTATATATTTGATCTGCCGTAAAATTTTCTTCTTTATCAAAATCCAAAAACTTGTTTTTATAGTCTTTAGCAGTGCTGTTGTCCCCAGATAGACTTTCTCCTGTGATAGATAGTTGGCGAATACCATGCTGTTTTTTCCACCTATCCAATGATCCTTGACTCGCAGTAAAATTTTCTAGTCTCTTTTCCATTGTCCACTACAACATTTTTACGTTTTGTTGCCATCGCGTAGATAAAACCAAACGCACAACACAAATGAAGCACACTATCTGAAGCACGATTGCAGAACCGAAGCAAACAATACAGTACACTACACACACAAACACGGGCACAAGCGAGCGGAGCAAGGTACGAACGGGTACCTGAGGGGCCAGGCGTGGCGGTAGCGTGGGAGAGGATTTAAGGAAATACGCGTCTGTTATTGTTTCCGAGAATCCATGAGTTACACACTCACTGTCGTACAGTCCCATCAAATACTGATGCAACATCGATTCACGGATACTATACCACTCAAAAATATTACGTTTTTATTATTGAAATGGTTGTCTGATTTTTATTTTTTAATTGAAAATTGGTCCGGGTTAGCCGGACTTCCGGGTTAATGGGGGCCGACTTATCGGGGTTGTACTGTATTTATTTTTTAATACGTGTGAAACTGACAACATATTGACAACTGTCACTGTGTTACTGTGCAGTTTGGTGATTGTGTAGTGTCAAAGTGGACAAACAGTAATCTGCCATTTCTCCACAGTGGCTTCTTGTTTATTAGATGACCATTACTAAGTGAAGTGACACATTTACTTTAAATAATTGATCATTCATAATTGTATATTCTGTATTTTAACATTTTGGGTACTCCCAAATAATTTAAATCTAGTATATTAATAAAATTCTCTTTAAGTACATTTCTTAATATTTTACCTCACTTAATGTCATTGGAATATGCTAACAAAAAACTAAAGAGTTAAACTAACTCATCATTACTCATAATGTCTCTAATATATACATAATTTTTATCCCTAGGTAATCATTATCTGATTGTACCGGTTTTATCAATGGGTTTATTACATTGTTAGCCAGAAAGTATTATTAGAAAAATGCTTTTCTGATTCAAGAAGAACTATGACCATAATGTTTTGTGTTAAATGTGTTTTTGCTTGAATTTTTGTTTTTTTTTTAGAAATTTTAACGATGCCACTTAATGTCCTGATGTCTAGCCTCTGAAATTACAGTAAGCCATCTACTTGTTACCATCGTTTGTTAGTACCAATTTGATAAAATACTAATTGAAAAACAGGAATTTTTCTGATATTCAGAATGCAGGAATTTATTTCAAAGTTTGTCATTAGTGAAGTGCTTTTCATTTATGAGAGTAGGCTATTTAGATTTTTCTTCATCATTAACAGATAATCCTTTCTTCGTCTAAATGCTTACACTATTTATGTACATTTCCATTACACTTTTGCCATAAACTTCAAAATTAGAATAAGCTGCCAATGAATTTCAGCAGCAAAAACTTTTTGCTGAGTTGAAGTAATGAACATTGTAGTGCACGTAACAATTGGCAGGATTATTGATCAATATTATGACAAACAAAACAGTATATCTACACAACCAACTTCACCTAAGAGGTAGAACATAGTGAAGGATTTGCGATGAGTAGCTAATCTTCAATGGATGTCACATGACAGCCTACGTTGCTTAGTGTGCAGTCAGTTCTTACTTTTATCCTCTCCTGGGTAATCACGGCAGTGAGCTTGGTGCTATAAATTGAATGATAATACTCAGCGATGCTATCTAGGTGTAATATATGAAATGTTTAATCCTATTTTGTCATTTTTCATCACAATTCCTACTGTTTACTGACATATTGTTATGTACAAGAAATAACTGTTATTATGTAAAAAATTATTCTCAATAGTTTATAGTAAGTAACAGTTTTTCTATTTAAATAGAGCTGTTTTGAATGGCAATTTTAAAGCATATCACATTATCGTGACCAGGAGAGGGTTAAAATAAAATTATGATAGTTATATTACAGACTAAAATTTAGTGTAAAAGGCGGATATAAAGTAAATTTTAAGAACCATTTTGAATTTTGTTTTTTCAGCATTGTTGATCCATACATTGTATGTGCATCTTCTTGTAGTTAAACCTAATAAAAACTGTAAATTTTTTAACACTCCTAATCTTATAAAAATGTAAATTTAACATTTATTTTTTAGTACTTTATGACAATGTATATCTTACAGTGTCTCATATTTATAAAAACTCTTCTTTGACTCATTACAAAATATGTTCATCCAATTATTTAGTTCTATTAGAAAAATACATACACAATTTTAGTACCTAATTTTCAAGTCTCAAAACATTTTTTTATGGCATCCTTGAATGTTTATGTATTAAAATTTCCAGTGTTTTTCGTGCCAACCACTTTTTTTACACTGGTTATTTATGTCATGTAACTTTTACCAAGGAAATATAATTTTTATAAATCATACAGTGGGTTTTTTGTATTCACATTAAAACATTTTTATTGCAATAAAATTATCTTGCAAATTTAGTACATTTTACAATATACTATTACTATCCCTATACGTTCGCCATTGTGACCTTATTTTGATTGATGCAATAAGATATTTAATTTGATATGTTAATTAGAACTTCGTTAAAAATATATGTTGAAACTTAGCCGTTATATCTTACATACTGTGTTTTTTAATCAAACCTTGTGTTACTCTTTTACTTACCAGATGTGTTGTTGCAGCCGAACACTAACTGCTGTGTATGATGCTATATTAGAGGATTTAGTGTATCCTGCTGAAATAGTGGGGAAGAGGATACAGGTCAAGATGGACGGTAAACAACTGATAAAGGTCCATTTGGACAAGAACCAGCAGACGAACATTGATCACAAGGTGAGATTGTTATTGGTGTCACAGATCACAAGCACTGACAAGTCCGTTGTTGGCGACAAGTTCTCAATGGTCCACAACAGTGCCACAATATCAGCTCTCTGTGCCCTGGCCAGGCTCTTGTCGTGCTGGGTTAATGTAGAGCTAACATTAAAAAAAGTGTTTAAATAAATGAACTAGAGTAATTTATAAAAAATTAAAATACAAGCAAATTCTATCACATAAAAGAAAAAGCCTTTAGGTACAGAAAAAAAAATCTAAAGTACATACAGCATTACTATAAACAATTGTAATTGTTATCATGACATTAGATATCCAGTATTCAAATTTTATCTTATAATAGAAAGTAATTAAAAATTATAACTAGTGCAAGGATATCCAGTAAGCTTTTTATATTATCATGTAGTAGTGGAGGTTCGGTTTTTACAGCAACTAAATGTGTCACTATTTTATATTATAGTAGGAAGGTAGTGCTGTTTCAAGTTTTTCAGTACTGTTTGTTTTTATCAGGAAATTTTTGTTAAGTGTGAAGTTTATATGGCAGTTATCCATTTTTTTTTTGACAAGACCGTTGAATGTTAAATTTTAGTAAGTAGTCAGTATTTATCTTGTTTTTGTATTGTTGATAGCTAGGTGTTGATCAGTGAAGATTTCTTACAATATGCATTTATCTTTAACAAAAATTAGCATTTTCATATGATTCTTTTGTTTATTTTAATATAGTGCTTTGTACTACATATTGGTGGCCAATTCGTCCATCATTATACAGAATGTTTGTCCATAACCACCATGAAGTTTATATAGGATAAACAAATAACCTGAAAATCAGCTAGATTCTAGTTGAAGTTTTGAGTTTATTTTTATCACATATTAAACCATCAGTAAGTTAATTCTAGTACAGTACATATGCTAGTAGTGAGTGACTAGTACAGTACATATGCAAGCCTGAGTTGTGAAAAATAAACTGTTGTTTAATGCTTGGGCTGAAATATTTTGTGTAAACTTCACATGAGTTTAGAAGACTACTTCCTTGTGATAAACACAAAAGTATGAAAATTAATTGAGATCCCTACATTAGAAATACATAATAAAACTAAACGTCCAGGCTTGCAATGATATGAATCGTACTATAGTTGGTGCCAACCACCTTTTTCTCATACAACAAATTTTGTATATGAATCAAAAGTTGAGATTTTCAGTTGTTATAAAATACTATTTATCTGTATATTTTTCTTGATGAATAATTTTACGTTTTATGATGTTTTTATAAAGTAAATTTACAGTTAACGGGCATTTGCCATTGTTATGTGTTACAAAAGGTATAATATAACATTGTTTTAATCATCGAAAAGTTGTTATACATTTTGTAACATATAATAATGGCAAATGTCCAAAATCGTTTTATATCCTTTTAATAATTAATACATACACTAACTTTAAGTAAAGATTAAATTAACAGATTTTCTAAATTTGTTTAGTATAAGGTACGATAAAAAATATTAATTATATGTTGTTACAAAATTTTTATAATTCTCTTACTTATAAGGTTCCTAACTATTTCTCATTATTTTATGCTGTGACATATTTGTTCAGAATTAGAAAAAGTAACCATACTGAAAACTAATTTAAAATATTTGAATGTGAATATTTGGGTTGTTGTGAATTTATACCTTTATTTTTGTATGTTTCAGCTCGACACATTTGCTTCAGTGTATAAGAAGTTAACAGGGAGGGAAGTCAAATTTGAGTTCCCAGAAACGTACCTGTAAATGTTTTATTACAATAAAATGTTTAAATAAAATCCACTTTGGGTGAATGTGTTTGTTTGCATCACTTGCCTTCCTTTTCCCTTATATAAGTAAATACAATGGAGAGGAATTTTGCCATCAATGGTGTATACCTTTTAACAAAATGTCAATTATAAGCAGTTTTATTTTACCTACAAGAATAGAAGGTAAGATTTTGTTGTGATAAATATTAAATTGACAAGTACTGATAATGATATATGTTGTATTGATAGCTTGTGCTGAGGGTTATTTGTTACTTGGGAAATTATGTTCTTGAAATAAAGGTTTTATTGTGGTATAAATAAGGTTATACAGTATAGATAATTATTTTTTGACTACGAGTTACAAAAGATACAAAATACTATACATTTATTTAGATAAATGAATGATTCATCTAAATAATATAAAAAATATATAAACTTATAACCTTTAATTTTATTTTATTTAAAATAAATATAAAAACCAAATTGTTGAAATTTATTAACACTGGTGAAATAACAATCCAGCTAAATGTTTCTTTAATAAAGGTTAATATAACTTAAAAACTAATAAATGTAAAATAAAATAAAATGAGCTATAACTTCAATATCAGAACCGTGGGTTTTGAGCTTTTGCGAAGAATAACCAATATTTAATTTTAAAATAAATCAAAGAATTGTTAATTTGGAATGATCATTAAAGGACTAATATTAATTAGTAAAGGAACAAGCTCTAATACTGATGATGTGGAAGAGCTGCTTGTAGTTGAGCTAGGCATCCTTTGGATGCTTTGTAGATACAGTGGGAATGATTGAAGCGTCAATTGGGATCCGTTACAGTGATGTGAAGGTCTGTCCAATCATAAATTGCGATTTAATGTCAGTTTTTGAAAAGAGGGGGCACAAATAGGTAGTGGATTAAATGATAGAAAAAAATTTGAAGCTTTAAAATATGCAAAAGCAGGGAGGGAAAGTAAGTTCTTCTAAGATATAAATTAATAAGGATTGAAAGTTATGGAATAATTTTGATCAGCTAAGTCATTGTTAATCAGTCAATTAAAATAATTAATAAACAGAAGGAAGTATGATTTTAATACTGTATGGAAAGCTGGTGAAGGTACAAATAATTATTGAAGGTGATTTCATGTAGGCCTACATTACAAAATGAAAATTTTTAAATCTGGGGTACTTGTTCGGTTATTAATATTTTATGAATTATAAATCGATAGTTTAAAAATTAATAAAATAGTTTGACAATAATTTGAAATATATCTTGTGTTGTTAAACGACCATATATTGAAAAAAAGGAAATTCTAATTACAGTTATCGTCGTCGCAGATTTAGTGAAGGGAGGGTAATGGATAAAATGTTCCTGTGAATATAGAGAAATTTTGTGTGAAGATGTGAGCCAGTTCTTGTTTATGGAATATCAATTTTAGTTCAATTACAAAATATATGTAGTAATGCAATGTCAAACATATTTAATGTGTCTTATGAAAGTTTTTTTTTTTGTATAACAAACCACTCAATAGCAAGTACGATTCTTCTAAAACACTAAATTTTAAGAGGAAACAAAACCTTTTTCATGATAAACAAACGTAGCCTATTATATATTTCAAGTCTTCAATTACAATAACAACCCAAGATGTCAGTAAAATTATGAATTTAGCTCATGTGCGCTATTTTGTGAAGCCTTTCAAAGCAAAGTGATTATATAAAAAAGGTTTTAGATTTATATGCTAGGTTGAAAGGCAAGACAAGATTAATACGTGTAAATTTTTTTATTTTTGCTCGTTTAATATTTTAAAAGTATTTGATAAGACAATTGGTAAGTCTTTGAGCAACATTTCATATAGCAAAAAAAGTTAAGATTTAGCCGACTCTTCATATTTTATTATTTAGGGGAAAGAAGTTTATACAATTTTATGTATTGCAACATATTAAACTAAGAGAATCTCTTGATAGATTTGATACCACACACAAATTTTAAAAAATGTAGCAAATAATATTTATTTGTTTTATTAATGAATTTTTATGTTAAATGTGTACTAAGTGATCGAGGAGAAAAACATTTTAAACTGCATATGAGTTGTCTTATGATCTGCAAGACTGAAACATTACCAACCACTTTATGTAAAAATATGCACATATACATCACATGTCTTATATATCCTTATCTGATGGATTTTTTATTAGGAATGGTAGTTAATAAATATAATCTTTCCTTGTTCAATACTCACAATTGGTAGAAGTTTCAAGAAATATTTTTATGCAAAAACAGATTCAAACATTCCCTTAAAAATACTAATAAGGGCCATTGACTCATTTAAGTCATCTCTTTAGGAAGCAGCTGGGAAATCAACAGCCGATGTTCTAAATAAACAGTATACAGGTTGTAACAAAAAGGTTGGGCTGGCAATGCATTTTCAGATTTTATATGTGATTTTAACCCTTCAACGCGTTATTTTTTTTTTCATGGTCATACTCCCTCCTGCGTTGATTTTTCTGGTGGTTTTTTAGAGATTTTGTGTTTTATAAATAATATAAGCAAATTACCCAAGTTTATAATTATTTTATTATACTTCTATGTTGTTAGTGTTAATTAGCCAAATTAAACAAAATTAACCTACTGTAGGTTAATTTCCCTAAAAGCTAGCTAACCTACAAACCATCCCCAACTCATGTTTATAAAACACAACAAATTGTTCCTGTCAAAACGGGATTTTCCTTCTTCAAAACAATATAGTTAGCTTGTAAAACTAATAATAATAACTAAACAAAGGAACGTAAAAACACACAAAAATATGTCAGTTGAACATAACCATCACACTAACAATGACTGTAAACAACAACAAAACGTAAGCTGACAAACGATCGGCTGCACGGCAATGACGTCGTCTTGAATGCAGCTGATTTCTCAGATATTTTTTCTAAAAGATCGATTTTTTCGAGATATCGACTCAATTAATCGAAAGTTTTGAATCTTCTCCTTTCGATTGGTATACATTTTTCATTGAAAACATTCGATAGTCGTCTGTTAACAGCTACAAAAATAACCGACTACTCCATGACGTACTCAGTACGGCAAAAACGCGATCTCAAGTAAAAGTGTCATGACGTACCTAGTACGGCAAAACGCGTTGAAGGGTTAAGCTAAAAATGAAGAATAACTTTTTACCACTTCGTTTAGCGCTATTTCTTATTAAACAAATTACCTCTAAAACTAGTAAAGCTAAAGAAACCAAATTTGGCACATTAGTTTGAATAGGTAAGAGAAAAATAATAAACAAATAATTGTATTATTTTCTGTAATATAAAAAAACTGTGTCTGTTGAAAGTTTTTAAAGTCAAATATAAAATAACCAGTAGAGTTAAAAAAATGTACTAGACATCAGATATTTGGAGAATTTTATTGAAATTCCAACGGTACTAGTTTCAACGAAATCTGCCATGCCATAAGTGAGCACAACCACTTTAAAGGTATACTTGCACAAGCCAGAAGAAGTAAAACATTTTGCCTTCTGATAGGCATCAGTTATAAAAAATTTACAAGGTACCACTATTTAGTTAGTGTTAATATGTCCACTGAAGGAGTTACACAAGAAAATATTGAGAAATAACGACAAAATCAATATCGAGTACATGAACACTTTTCTAAAGAACAGTGGATCCTGTAAGAAGGATAACATCAATACAGCGACTGAATAGGAAGTCCTGGGTCGAATTCTTTCAACATGATAGTATATAGGGATATTTATCATTTCAGCATTCTCACAAAGTATACAAGCTTAAACTTTTAAGTAATAAATAGGATTAACATAAAACTCATAATTTCGGTTTTTATTAAAATTGCTGTTAGCATAACCTTTGGTTATTTTGATTTTGAGAACCACATATTGTATGGCTCATGTGAACTTTTTCTTCTTAGACATGGTTAAGGAATCAAGCATGATTTAGAAATAAACAACGCCATGTGAATGTGTGTATGATACAGTCAAAATATGTGAGCTATTTTAGAGCTATTTCATTGTTAGATAATTAGGTTAGTGATATTAGGCCTATATACTAAATAGACCAATACCAATTAATGAAATTCATATTCTCTTGTTATTTGAATTTCTAGACATCTTCAAACATCATTTGTATTGAAAACTCTTGGAGCAATTGGAAAAACTCATAAATACTACTAAATGTAAAAAATACAGTACATTTTCCAATTTATTTACTTTTTGGACGAGGCCTCTCGTGGAGTCGCCTGATGATGAAACCTTTGGTTTCAAAAGGCCTCGTCCAAAAAGTAAATAAATTGGAAATGTACTGTATTCTTTACATTTAGTAGTATCTATTTGTATGTCGAACAGGACGTAAGATTCTTAAATCTGCTTAAAGTGTTTTGAATGACAGTTGTACAGTATGTATATCTACAATAGGTGAAGAGTTTGCCACACTACATGTCACGTAATAAGCTTCAGCTCAGATCTATAGCTCAATTTGTTCTATATAGAGGTGTCCTGCTTGGACCCGTAAGGCCCCTTCTTGCTGGTGGGTAAATTTTCATCATAATATTAAAAAAGTAAAAGAAATTCCATGTAAAAAGTTCTGTACTATGTATTAATAAGAGCTGACAGTTTAAAATGTTTTACCAAAACTTACTTTTAAGCGTAGCGAGTGAACCAATAATGAACCTAATCACATTGATTTGTTGGTTTTGTTAGTACCCACAACTTGATCCATTTAATCTTTGCTGTATCTCTAATAGTTTAGTTTCAGTGTGCATACAATTTGGGAACATACAGTACTATATAACGGGGAAAATTTAATTCATGGTTTTAAAAATAAAAAATATATCAATTCCACCAGTCGTATTTCACATACCTACTGTACAAATTTCACATTTTTATCTTCAGCAGTTTTCTATTGGGCCTGGTTTTAAAATGGCCCAAGTCCAAAATTACAAATGTCCACAATTTTTCGTGAAGTGACAACACTTTTTATTGTTCTCTTCTGCCATAAGGATTGAAGGATTGTGACTATCATAAAATTGTTTTGCTCAACCAAAAACCGATTATACCACCTTAACATTGTGGATATATGTTGTGGACATGTTATACCTTAACGTAGCTATAACAATTTAAACCCCTATAAGGGCAAAATACAAAAGATTATGTGATGGTCTTTTAAGTTTGAGGAGATATAATGTGTATTACAACAAATTTGGTATTAATCTATAGGATATGTAGTACAATAAATTTGGTATTAAGCTTAACAGTCATTAGGTGATACAAAAATTTGAACCTATGCATGAAAAGTTTTAATTAAATTTATTCTAAACATAAGCCTAAAACTGTAATAGAGTTTGGGTTAGGTGTTACTATAGTAAAAAGTTTTACATAAACAAGATATTAAGGTAACTAAAATTTTTTTATCAAAAAAGAATAAAATAGCCTAATTAGATTTCTTTATAACAGCCTATACACTCTAAATTCATTTTAATTACTAGAAGTAATTTTTTTTTAATCATCTTTTTGTTAATACCCAACGAGATTCCCTCAACAAAGCAGGGATGAATTGAGTTAGCTATAAATTTGAATGTAAAGTTAATTAAAATATATACATAATTAAATTAGCATAAAGTAAAATACCCAGGCAAGTAGTTATGTTTAAAATTAAATATTTAATCAGCCTTTGTACAATATAAACCTTTTGGTAATTAAACAAACTAGACTGCCGTAGCCTAGCAGCAAAATCAAGTTTATTTAAACCACTAAATATAATAATTACTTGTTAATTAAACAAATGTTTTGGCCTTTGTGTTTCCTGAAGATGAAAGAAGCACTTTTTTCTGTTTCATGATATGAGAAACAAAAACACTCTTTACACCTCCTTTTGAATAGCATTTTAAATGTTTTAGTAAGATAAAATATTGCATTTATTGTAGTTTTTTAGTCACAATGCAGTTAAATTTTATACTACTTAGGGGGACATTTGTCTTACTTTTTGTAGCAAAAATTATTATCAATGGATATTTTAAAATTAAAGTAATAAATAAAGATGAAAATTTGAACAATTGAAATATAAACTTTAAAGTTTCATTAGTCAACAACAACTCTAAAATCTACTCATTTATGTGGAGCTTTCGTAATAGTTTATTAACAGCTAACGTCAGTCAATCAGAAACGAGGTACTGTGACTATAACTCCTTAGGTAACGGTTTTTTTTTTTTTTTTTTTTTTTTTTTCCTTCTGAGGGAAGAGGACACTTTGTCCCCGCACTTAGTCCTAAAAGGACCTTTGCGCCTCCCTTACTTTTATTTGTGCCCTCAAAAACCGAGGCTTTTGCAAAAACCAATCAGATTTAAGGGCTCCTGTTCTTTGATGTCCTTGGGGCTGAGGAGGTATGCTCCCAGGTATCTTTTCCTAGTCTCTACGATGCAGGACAATCCAACCAAATGTGCTACCGCTGACTCCTCCTCCTCTCCACAGAGTCTACATTCGCTGCTCCGACTAAGGCCTACCTTCAAAAGGTGCTTTCTCAGAGGGCCATGTCCTGTCAACATTCCTAATATCAGTCTTATATCCTCCTTATTCTGGTCTAGGAGAAGCTGTCCATCCTTTTGCATAAGGAGAGATAAACATTTTGGATATTCTTAAACCCGAGGCTCTGCTCCAATTCTTATATCTTGTCCTCTTTTCCCAATCTTTAACCAGAGCTTTAATGCTGGAGAAGGATAATTCCACATCCTGGCTCTGGCCCCACCAATATGGATTCGCTCCCTTTTTGGCGAGGATGTCCGCTTTTTCGTTTCCATGAATTCCTTCATGACCCGGCACCATCCGAGTGTTTACTCTATTACTTGTTTGCTAGCTCTGCTAGGGCCTTCCTGCATTCCCCAGACCGCTTTCGAATCAATCGAACAGGTATCCAGTGCCTTCAGTGCAGCCTGACTATCAGAGAGTATAGGTATGATAATCCTTTAGTCCCCAACTGTGTGAGTCTTCTAGAACATGAATCTATTGCCATGACCTCCGCCTGAAAAAACTGAGGCATGTCTTCCCAGGGGCACAGCCATGTCAACTCCAGGTTCATGTATTCCATATCCTGCCCTTGAGTCTAGGAGTGAACCATCGGTGTAAAACTTCAGGACTCCTTTTTTTGGGTAGGCCTCCCCTTTTAATCCATTCCTCCCTACTTCCGATTAGAGACCGTTTATGGTTTTTTCAAAGGAGTATTTCTTAACCATAGTATCAGATACTTTGGTTAGCATTTCAGCCTCAGGGAAATTTTCCAATATCTTCATATGGCCTTCTAGGGAGGTAACATTTATTACCTTTGTCCCTAGAAGCTTCATTGCGCTCATCGCAGCTGTTCTCATCACTTCCTGGCCAAGAGGAGTATAACCCAGAACCGCTTCCATTGCTAGTGTTGGGCAGGAGCTCATTGCTCCCGTGATGCTTAAGCAAGCTAACCTCTGAAGACTCTGTAGCCTTTTTGCAGCTGTTGTTTGTTCGACCTTCGGCCACCATACTAAAGCAGCATATGTGACCATTGGTTTTCACTATGGTTTCGTAAATCCAATAAATCATTTTGGGTTTAAGTCCCCATTTAAATCCAAAGAGTCTCTTACAGGCCCCAAGGGCCATTATTGCTTTGGATATCTTGTTTCTAATATGGGAGTTCCAAGTGAGCTTCTCATCCAAGATTAAACCCAGATACTTCACTTCTTTTGTTTGGTTTATGCTGATTCCCTCCAGGACCGGTTTAGCTAGCTGGAATTTCCTTTTCCTGGTAAAGGTAATCATGTTTGTTTTTTGATGGGTTGATCCGCAGACCTTCCCCATGACACCAGTTGCTTATGAAGTTCAGTTCTGTTTGTAATTGGCGTTCCAGCCTGCCAGTGTTTTTTTTCCCTTTAATCAATAAGCACTAGGTCATCCGCATAACATAGTAGCCTTATCCCCCTCTTCTCTGCTTTTCTTAGCAGATCATCCACTACCATCGCCCACAGGAGAGGAGATAAGACTCCCCCCTGGGGGCAGCCTCTTTGGGCCGTGATCGCAGCCGATTCGTCCCCCGTACTTGGCTTTTCACCTGTCTGCTTTTTAGGAAGGGCTACTATCCATTTTTGACTACGTCTGAGGAAACTCCAAAACGTTCCATCGCAGTCTTCATGGATTGATATGCTACCTCGGTCGAAAGCTCCTTCAATGTCCATGAAGACGCTGACTAGGGCTTCCTTTTTTTCGAAGGTATTCTCCACCTCTCTTCACTAAACTGTGGAGAGCAGTGGTGGTTGATTTTCCTTCTATGTATGCGTGTTGTGTGGGACTAAGTGGGTGTTCCAGTAATATTGCGTCCCTTATGTGTCTATTTATTATTTTTTCCATAGTTTTCACCATGAAGGAGGTTAGGCTTATGGGTCTATACGAACTGGGTTTTGTTGGATCCCTGTCATTTTTTCCGCAAGAACACCACTAGTGCTATCCTCCAATTCTTTGGGTATATATCCTAGGGCGAAACTGCTTCTAAATAGAATGCTAAGGGTATTTAGTAGAATGTCCAGCCCCTCTTGAAGCAGGGCTGGAAAAACTCCATCCGCCCCAGGAGATTTAAACGGCTTGAAACGATCTTATCGCCCATTTAAATTCTTTCGTGTGTGAATAGTCTGTTAGACACCCGTCTGGCTTTTGCCACCTCCCCGACTGGATCCCCCCCCCCCATATAGAGAATAAGTATCCTCATTACGAGTTAGTTGACCCCCCGGGAAGTGTGTTCTCCAGAAGTAGTTCTAACGGTCTCCTTCCTGTTCATTGTTAGGTCACCGTTGTCCTTTACTAGAGTCCCCATAGGATTTGTATGCTCCGTTTGGAGAGTTTTTTGAAGCCTGGATGCCTCGGGAAGACTGTTGATATTTTTACAGAAATTCCTCCAGTTCTTCTTTTATTTGTTCTTAGTTCTTTCTTATATTCATTTTGGGCCTGTAGATATAAGGGAGCCAGTCGTCTGTCCTTTTTGCCCATTTTAATAATTTCCTCGTTTTGTTTCTTAATGTTTCCAACCTCCCATCCACCACGGCACATCCCTCTTCAACCGGTTTTGCCTGGGAGGACAGTTTTTCTCGTAGGCCTTTATTATAGCTTGCTCTACTATTTGTGCAGACCTTTTCTAATTCAAATTCATTTCTCTGCAAGGTCCTATTTCTTCCAACTCTTCTGCCAGGGGACTCTCTGTAACCTCTCCAATTGGTCGATTTAGGAACCCTGTGGGTCACGTATCTTTCCCCCTGTCTCCTCTATGTCGAACCTAATTGGACAGTGGTCCCGATAGTGAGGCCTCCTTGGAGACGTGCCACCTTACTATTTTTATGTTTTTTAGTCCTGTAGATAGTGTTACGGTACGGTGTTAGGTAACGGTTACTATGGATGCGAATTCTGACGAAAATCTGTTTCTGACGAGTACGTCCGAAACCCTTGTCAGAACAAGGCGGTTACAGTGTGCGCGTTTTCAGATTTTCTGATAGTCAGTACGTATCAAAGTTGCCCAGCTAAATGGATAAACTCGATGAACAATATTTTCTTGAAAGGCCGTTATTAAAAATAATGTTGTTGAATAGGGTAAAAACAGAATATGTTAACCCGATATTTGGTAGTATGTATGTAACAATGTATTTAATTGGTAAAATAAAAATTATTTATTTATTATAACAAAACAATCTCATAAAAAAAAAAACCAAATTAGATTCATTCATAAAATTATTGAAAATCTGATTGACATAACAATTAACCCTAGAAATAAAACAACCTTTGCTTAATAAAAAAATTAATTTTCCCTTAAAAAAAAAAAATAGTTTTACTGAAAACCCACATTCTCCCTAAATTGTGCTGAAATAACAATTAACCCTAGAAATAAAACAACCTTTGCTTGATAAAAAGAATAATTTTCCTTAAAAAAAAAAAAAAAAATAGTTTTACTGAAAACCCACATTCTCCCTAAATTGTGCTGAGTTCTGCTGCAACCATATTCTGATTCTTCTGAGCAAGATCTCTGTTGTGGTAATTTTTATCTCTCATGTCCCACAAACACCTGTTCTCGTACACAAGACCGATTAATTCATCAATATCCATGGTTAATTTAATTTAATAACTCTAAAATTCGACGCACAGGATGAAATAAGTTGCTGGCCGCACAAAAAAAATCAAACATGTTTGATCGATCAAATCGTTTCTGATGACTTCGTGTCTTTTCTGACGCAAAAATCGCTGCCACTGTAAACAGTATCATTAGAAAACAGGCTTTTGTTTGTTCGGACGACTTCGTACGAACTCGTCAGAACAGATTTTCGTCAGAATTCGCATCCATAGTAACCGTTACCTTACCCAAAATTGGTACAGATAAATCAATACATACAACCTATTTTATATGCTAGCCTACTATACTTATCAAAACAATAAATTGAATAACAACACAATAAAAGCTATAGTTATTATAAATACATTGTAGCAAGTTATTGGTTTTGGTTAAAGGGAGATGTGTAAAAGACTTCCTGAGAAGAGACATTTTCACTGTTTAAATTCTCAACTAGGGATTTCATAATACCATCTTATTTCTCTATCATCAGTACTACTTTCTTGTATACAATATAAAATGACAATCAGTGATCTACAGAGCAGCACTGACTGGTTGTCTCATTCTGCAGTCAGTATTACAATTAGTTTACCACAATATCTACTACACTTTGCCTTCGTCACAGATCGATAAAAAACCATCATATTTAGTTTGAAGCGCTAAGAACAATGTTGGTGAAAACATCTCACAAGCATTTTAAGGGTTAAAATTGATGAATGAATTATTTTGTAAATGTCAGCTATTTAGTTATTATGAATGTAATAAGCAGAGTCCCAGTACCTAAAGTAAAGTTTGAAATTCCTCGAAAAATTATCCAGCAACAAATATACATTACATCACCAAAGCTTTAAGACCAACAATTCAATACATAAGAATAATGAAATATGTCTTATTTAACAAAGAAATAATTAGATACTACAGAAACAAACCACCATCACTGACTTACCTTGGTCCATGAGAAGCCATATAAGAGGTCAAATAAAAACCAAAATTGAGGTGTGTAAAGAGCATCTTTTGTTTTACATTGTTATTGTTTGTACAATGTTAATAACGATTAAGTGACAATATAAGATAATAATAAGATATGTTATTGTTTAAGTGATTCAAAAGTTATGACTAACAACTAGAATACTATACAAGCAAAATTTCATTTGTAACATTGTACTAACTGTATATTTTAAATATGATATGACAAAAACTAATGATAAACAATAATCTTTCAAAAGGATGATCAACCGAGTTGATAATAAATTAACAATTATATAATTATTTATAACTGATATTTTGTCTATACATGGCACTTGCAATTATATATTAGGTTAGACGTATACTAGTCATATAAGTAAAATGTATATTTATAAAAACAAGATTGAACTATTCTCAAAATGATGCTAACAAAAATGTTTGTGGTCTTCGAATACTATAGTGATAAAAGAAACACAAGCAAATATGAATAAATCTTTTAAAAGTCCAATTAGAATGTAGAACACCAGAAGTTAACTGCAAATCAGTAGTATAACTAAGGGGGATGAGGGGTATAGAACACCTCTTAAAAGCCCTAAAAATAATAATTGCATAACAGCTATTAAACTGGTTTTAAATACAGTGATAAAAAGTTTAAATTTTAACTAAGCTATTATAATTTATTCAAATTTAGATTGATTTAGAATCACTCCATGGCCCCTGGAGTGTGTTGTGTTTTTCAATCAGATTCATACCCCCTCCCCCTCAAGCTAACTCCTAGTTACGCCACTGCTGTAAATAGTTTTATTATTTATTATTATTAATATTGCTTTATTTTAATTTCTAGTAAATTGATACCAAAATATTTATATGTGTATTGAAAATATTTAATGCTTTCAAATCATACATTGTTTTATGAAATTAGCTCAACAAAATTTAGATGATTATATTAAAATTTTGGGGAAATGTTCACATTTATGTACACATAATTAAAACATACTCCAAGTGTAGCTTTGGAAAAAAAAAACCTTGTTGAGCATATGATGAGGATGAAGCCATCCTTTATGTTGACAAGAAAGACACATGAGAGAAGAAGGATGGCTGATTGAGAATTCTGGAAGGGATAGGATGGGAAGCAAAGCATATTAATAGGGATTTGTAATAAGTAGGCTTAGTGATGCTGGAAATTACTATGGACGATTGTGTAAATAATTTATACAATTTAAATTATGTTCTTTATAAAAATATCTCTTTTGTTATAGTTAACAAAAGATATATTTCATGTGTAGTTGTCACTTCAAAATTTTACATTGGAAGATACATTATGTTTTGAAGGTTAATTTGAACAATATGACTGTATGAATTGGTTAATATAGATGTTATGATACTAAAAAACAATTATCTTGAAATATTAAAGTTATAAATATTTATTGTATAAGCATATGAGTGGTTTCAAAAATATGGACTTAGTTTGATGGCAATCAGTCGAGAAGTTGAGTTTGTTGTTATATTTGGTTGTAATTATTCAATATTAACATATATTTTTCAACACCACACAGCATCCAACTAAAATATGAACTGCAAGAACTACAGTTCTAAATAAACTGAGAATTTTAAAGGCTTTTAAAAATGCTGTAAGATGACAATTTTGAAACCTTCACACGAGATGTCATAAAATGTTTAAAACATTTGTCTGAAATTGTTTATGATTTCTAAAACCATGTAAGTTTTTATTTATATTGTTTAATAGTCGGATTTATTTTACATAAATGGAAAAGGCATCCATGTAACTTTTCATTCGTTGACACCGGTTATTCCATTGACCCTTTCCGGGGGTCGACTAATACCTAATACCACCATTTCATTTGAATTGTACACCTAATTTTACAGATAGGCCAAGCGTTCTGAGTGCGGCCAGACTGTACTAGCCATCCTATCCGCTGTCATAGTGTGATTGATTTAAAAGAACTAAACTACTGGAACACCCTTTATTTCAATACAACTTTACTTGTAATGAAAAGAACCTATTATTATTAATATTTTTTCATCTTTGTTCTAAGCAAAAGCCCGATGTTCTTAAAAAAGACACTTCCCCGCCCACCCATCAGGCAGCACTGGGCCACACGCATAGATCGCTTAGCCTATCTGTAATAATAGTAAAGCGTAAAGTAAATAGTAAAGCTGTTTTATTACTTTAAAAATGAAAGTTTGAAGTTTTATGTTATCTTTTTAACAACTGCCATTCCTTTGTTTTTTGAGGAATTGGACAACAAAAATAAATCCTTTTTTAACTAAATATTTTAATGGTAATGAGATGAAAAGTGGTTGTTTTTCTCATACTAGAGGATAAAAATATCCATAAGCTTCACCCAGGCTCTCATAACCGCTCTGCTTAAAACTTATTTTTGCTTCGCAGTAATACAGTATTAGCAAAAATAAACAGTACAAAATGGTAATATTTTATTATGGTGAAAACAGTAACATTACATATAGATTTTACCAATAAATACAAGTCAAAGGAAGCAAAATCGGTTAAAGTTGGGTATTAACATGTTCAATATGACCCCTGTTCAGTTTGAAGCAACACTTGTACTGTTCTTGTAGGTTTTGCATAATTTTTATGAATAGGGGTTGTTCCATTCTCCGAATACACATGGTTATTTTTTCTTTGAGTTGAACGACGGTAAATGATGGGTCATTGAGAGAAAATGTTTTCTTTCAACATTCCCCAGACGTAGGCGTCCGGTGTTTTAAGATCGGGGGAGTGTGCTGGGTAAGGAAAGTTTGTTCTAAGGGAGATAAGACGGTTGCCAAAGGTTTGTTGGAGGAAAGCAATGTTGTTAACGGCAGTGTGACTGACTGAATTTAACGGCAGGTTTCGTGCACGACAAAATCTCCTAAGATCTCTCACAAAACTAGCAAGAATGGCCCTAAATCGATACTGATTTACAGTAAGAGTCTCTCCACTTCAAAAAAGTATGGTCCCACTATACCCCCCCCCCCCCAGACACAGCGCACCAAATGGTTACACACTTACTATGCTGTGGCCTCTCTACAACAATATCAGGACGTTCAAATTCAAGGAAACGTGTTGCCTGTTTGTTTATGAACCATTAAGGTGCACATGACATTCATCTGTAAACCAAACATCACTCAAAAACTCAGGTTCTTCATAGCATATTGCTAACATTGAAGCATAGCACTGAACTCTGGCTAGTTTGTTTCTACAGTTTAAAGGTTGTCCAGTTTGTATCCTGTAGGGAAAACCACCAATGTTTTTGAACATTCTTCGCATTGACGTATTGCTAATATTCAGTTTAAGAGAAGCTTGGATTAGGCTTCTTTTCAGTGACTGTAACACTTGCTGCAACACTCTTCCGTGGTTTTCATTTGTACAAACAGTAGTTGGGTGACCTGAAAAGCCCTTTCCCTATGTCAAAACACTACCTGTTCTTCGAAATTTTTCAACAACAGTAAGAATCATAGCATTACTAAAGACCTGGTTTTTGCAGAATTTTTCCTGAAAATGACTCATGTTGTTGTTGTGCAGTCTATGACAAGCTTGGCCCATCCCTATGAGCGAAAATGATGCTCCATGATAAAAATTTTCTGTAACGTTGTTAGCACCATGATAGCAAAAACTAACCTAAAATAAGAAAGAAGTAATGAACATGAAACCGTGGCAACAATCGACAATTGAATCAGCTGATCGAGAAGGCAACTAGAGCTGATTCAGTTTCAGTACCGTTTATTATGGCTAATACTATATTTCAGAGAACTCTGTCTGCAGAGTTACCAATGTTTATCCACAGCTTTGAATGAAAATTGATCTGGATATTGAAATGCGACGCACACACACGGCAGTACTGTACGGAACAGAGCGCTGTGACTCACTGAGTGACCTGATCGTATTCAATGCCTAATATGGGAAGGAGTAGGCTCGCCCCTCCCCTCCAATAACCGGTTCGAGCCGGTTGGTTACGCCGCAGCCGCCTACTAGTCGGCGGTTGGATACTTTTTTTGACAGACCTCGTATCTATTGCATGGATTACTGCTTTCTCGATTATCACGAGCTCGCATGCGCATCTATTATGTATCTCGTTATTAAGACTCTGTGAAGAGGAGGAATTGGCACAGCATATTTCGCTAAACTGTCCTGCCATATCTAAAATTCGGAAAAGATTCCTAGGGACATATCTCCTCAGCCCCAAAGACATCAGAGAACAGGAGCATTCAAATCGGATCAGCTTCTGTAAGTCACAGATTCTGAGGATATAAATTTAAGTTATGGAGGCGCAAAGGTCCTTTTAGGACTAAGTGTGGGAACAATCATCTCTTGTCTTGGGAAAAAAATGTTACTGTGTCTTTGTTAAAACTTCCTTCAGCTATCTTGAAACCTCACATGATGTCAAAAATCATGTCAGAACAACCATTGTTGTGAATGGCTTTAGAAAATGACCCTAGACCCTCGATTAGCAGACTTACTAGAGACTAGAATGGTACAATCAGAATGAATGGGAGAGTGACTGCAAACAATATGTGTATGAAAGAATCTTTTATGGTGGAATGAATGGAAAATGTTAGCTTTCTACGTTTGACGAATCCTATACATTTCTTGTAAAAATGTTTTATAGATAAACGATTTATTATTATTATAAATGATTTATTATTTAAATTGAATCTATTATTCGTTTTGCTATAAAATTTCTTACTAACTTATATACAAACTTTTTTTAATTTTAAAAGATCACCATTTTTAATTTCTCAAGTATGTGAATGTTAATTTTAAATCCAGCTCACCTTCCGCTTAGTGCAGCATCTGAACTTTGACGCTGTTACAGGTTTGAGTTATGGAATCTGGAGTCATGTACATCTGAAGAGATAAAAACAATCAAGTCCGTGATGAAGCAGCTCAAAATACTCTTATTTCCGTTTTAGACATCAGAGACACTTAGACTACAAAATCTAGTGTAATCTAGGTTTTTTCTCATTGTCTCAGAGGTGCACAATTGTTCAAGGACATACAAAAAGTTTAGGTATAGTAGATTTTTTAACGCCAAAAAAAGTTTTAGAACGTTCAATAGTACTTTAGATAATTCTATACATAGCGAATTCCGGGTGCTATTATAGTGATGGTAATTATTGAGGGTAATGATAGCCAGAAGGAATGTAAGCCAGGGAAGTGCACAAGCCCCTATGAAAGTACCACATAAATCTTCAATGTAGGTATTTCACCTTAACGATAAAAAACCTTGTTTCATTTCAACTGGAACAAGGAAGTTAAAATGAAAAAAAAAAATCAACTTCACCTATACACCAATCGTACTGAAGAGGTTGACCCAGAAATAAAGTAAAAATATGAAAAACAAGTTTTGTCACCAAAAATAACCAAACTAATATTGAAGGAAAAACCTTCAACTTCACAAACTGGTTTTGAATCAACAGTCCCCCTACCAACTCTAGAGGTTGAATTGAAGGGAGTTGGATATTTAATTGTTCATTGTGGGGAAAGCAAGTCCTAAAACTGCCAGGGGCAACAAGTAAAGAATATTTGGAAGAAGGGAATATCACAGAAATATCTACAAAAAAACTAAACAACTCCTCAAAAAAGAGTGATTATTATCTCCCTATCTGTATGAAAGTAATCAATGACTGGAGTAAACACCTCAAAATTTGATTAAAACAAAGGATCTAAATACAACACCAAAGACTGGCCTCTTGCAAAGAACACTATCATAAACATAAAGGTTGTCTTGCAGGCCAATTCCATATAACAAGATTGTGTGTTCTGTTCAACACTCTCATTTGGAAAGTCCTCAATTCAAGTTCAATCACCACATCAAGAAAGTTAATATTTTCCCAAGATGTTTGCAAAATAAATCAAGAAATGAGAAGTATGCAAGGTTTCAAAATTTAATTTAATGCTAGTTCAAATTATGATAATGCCCATGAAGTGTAGCCGTCAAAGAGGTTGAATGAAATGTTTCTGGAGAAAATCTTTCAGTAATCTACCCATAAAGAAGCTTTGGGAGTGCCAAACGATGACCTAACAGCCTAAGATACAACACTTTGTATCAGTACCATCGACCTTGTACTGTATTGACTTTCCCCCTATCCTCTTTGATAAGACCCTCACCCATGTGAATAGACGGAATAAGGCTTTAAAGGGGATCGGCCTTTCCTTTTTGTAAGAAAAAGAAAAAAGGAGTAGTATATGAAGGGACCATTTAGGGAAGCATGTCTTGATTTGAGTATAATTTTGTTGCCGGCACTTTGGAAGTGACTTTTTAAATAATGAGTTGGAAAAGTGAAATATGAAGGATTATGTGGGTTTATCAGAAAGATCTTGATCAAGAAAGTTTTACAAAAGCAGCCAGACAAAGAACATAAGAGGTGTTGATGAAAAGGAAGGTGACATTGGTAGTAACCAAAAAGATATTAGGGAGAGTAGATTGAAACAATTTTGAGAAACTCTGAAGACATAGTTTGTGTGTTGGAGTGAGAACAATGTTACCATACAAAGAATGAAACTAAACACAAAATATGTTTGGTTAACTACAAGCTATTACAATTAATTGCAACGATAGGTGTGCAGCAAGTGTTCCTTTTCAATTTCATGTTATTTATTAACTGACTTATTTAGAAACACCCTTCCACCACCAATCCTCCTCTCTCTTATTTCAATTTTAAATTTCTTAACTTAATTACCTCTAGTAATTTAGTTATAGTTGTGAAAAAGTACATTGCTGTCCCAAATTATTAAGTAACTAATATTCTTTTTTTAACAATATTAAATACAATCTTTATTAAACATCATATGCCATAATTTTATTGAATCTTTGTGTACAACTAATTGCAAAGGTAGGAGTATGCACACTATGTGTTGTGTAACATACTGCTAACATTCAATGCAAAATTTCGAGTCTATAACTTATTTCATTAATGACAGGCAATCATATGGAACATCTCCAGCAAATAATAGAGAAATTGTGTCAGTCTACTAAGTTATACACTTAAAACAGCACTCAGCCAAATTCCATGGTTGGACATCCACCATGATAGAACTCATTCTTTATTTCTATGTAGAAATGAGGTTATATGCAAACTTAATTTGAGGTTATATGAAAGTCTACAGTATTGGTATCTTTCTCGAAATATCTTGCCACATGTTTCATTCATATTTTTTTCATTAAATTGGGTTACATATAGATGTTTACATAATAAATCTACACACCAAGTCACCATAAATTGGTGTATGTGTTTAGCTACATGTATCAATATATCACAAGTTAATATATTTTATGAATGTACTAAGTTTGTTTACAAATTTATTCATTCTGCTAAATTTTAGTTGCCATCATCATTACCCATTAAGACCAATGTAAATATATTGCTACTGCTCAGACAGAACTTGGTTTTCCTTATGTAGTAATGAAGCTTCATGCACAATTTCAAGTCTATAGATCAATTCATTTATAAGATATTGTGAGGGCAGACAGACAAAAATTTAATTTTTCCAGGCCCTTGAGTGATATTATGGCTTTGCTAACGCTCAGTCTATTAATTAAATATATCTGAATTTATTTAAATTTAAAAATATAAATTTCAACTTTATAGCACAATTAATTTTTAAGTTATCACCCTGAGTTATAGGCTTTGCAAAGGTTTGATCAATTCCCACGGAGGAACATGGACTATAATAGAATTCTACCTTGTGTACACACAAATAGACCAATAAAACTGAGTATTCAAGGACCTGACAAAACATAACGAAAGTCTTGCTGACCAATCAAATAAAGTGCTTTCATTCCATGTGTTTACTATATCTACGTTAAAATGTCAAATGACTGTGTTCAATTGGTTTAAAGATTTGTTTTTTTTTTTATTGTTGCAATTTTCTTGTTGCCATCATGGTTATATATAAGACCAATGTAAAAATGTTCACTAATGCTCACCAAATACCATGGAGTGACATGCACTATCATCGAATTTGATGTTACCTATATAGAAATGAAGCTTCCTGAAAAAATTCACAATAGACCAGTTTGTTTTTTTAAATATTGTGCGGACAGTCAGATCAGACACATAGAAATAAACTTTTTCCAGCCCCTCAAGTAACAGATTTCCTTAACCCTCAGCTGACTCTTGTTTATCCATTAAAGGGCAAGATGTACGGTCATAATGTAAAGAAGTGATTAGTAAAAGACTAGGATTATGAATGGAAACCGTTAAAATAAACAGTGAACGGTTATAGATTGAAAAAGAGTTTCCATCTATAAACATTCCATCATAGCCAAATTAGACATGGAATCGGATTAAGAGGGGTCAGACCAGAGAGTGTTTACTATAATTAAATCATTCATAATGAAAAAAGACTTTTTGGTAATTAAATCATTCATAATGAAAAAAGAGTTTTTGGTATTTACCAAACACTTTATGCTTCACAATTTAGCTTTAAAAAATAATATAAGTGCTTTGTATTATGGTATACACTAACAGGTATATTAAAGTTTAATATTTTTATACTAATGTTTCAACTGTGTATAATAGTTTTAGAGTGCAGCTTTAACTTAATAAAGAATCACTAAGATTAAAACTAAATAACTACATGCTACCTAGTCCAGCCAATATCACAGAAAGCTTAAGGGAGGTCTATAACACTAGTGTACTCGGGGAGGTTATGATTCATGAGTCACACTGTGCTTCTTGAGGTACTCCATGTTAAGGAAACTCTTCCCACAAATGTGGCAAGCTACAGTGTTTCCTTTGGCATGGATTGACTGATGCCGTCTTAACGAAGCGTTCTTCAAAAATGCCTTGTTGCAAGTCACACATACAAAAGGCTTCACACCAGAATGAATCGGAATATGATTTTTTTAAATGAGACGAACTTTTGAAACACTTGAAACATTCAGGACATTCGTAGGGTCGAGCTTCCGTATGGGTGAGAAGATGCCGCTGGAGAAACAGTTCTTGGGAGAATGATTTGTCACAAATCTCGCACTGGAATGAATGTTCTCGATCATGATTCAGTGAATGTTCCTGCAAATGAATCGCGTGGGCAAACCGAAGGCCACAGATCGCACAGGTATATTGTTTGATGCCATCCACTTTACCCAAAAAATCCTTGGACGTCTCGTTGTGATTGTTCCTCATGTGGGCTTCAAAATCTCCTGAAGAACTATACGTTATATTGCAAACATGACAATGGTACGGAAGTGTTAACATTGATCTGTTTAAATGGGTTAAATGTTTGGAATGTGTTAAGGTATGTTTCTTCAAATTTGAAGAGTCAGCAAACGCTAGACCACAAATATGACAAGCGAATGGTCGAGCACCAGTGTGGGTTAAAACATGTCTTTTAACATCGGAAGGCCTAGTGAAAGCTTTTTTACAAATACTACAAGGATAAGGGCGACGCCCAGTATGTGTTATCATATGATTTCTAAGATTACTGGAATTTGAAAAGTTCATTCCACACTGAGGGCATGTAAATGGTCGTTCACCTGAATGGACAATAGCATGCCTCTGCAGTTCTGATGGTTTGCTGAAGGCTTTTTTGCACTGAGAGCAAGGATAAGGCAAGCTTCCGGAGTGTCTTAGTTGGTGAATCTTCAAATTATAACTGGTGGTGAATGCCATCGGACACAAATTGCATGCATAAGGTCTTGCCCCACTGTGAAGACAGGCGTGTCGTTCCAAATCAGCTGACCTGCGAAATGACATATCACACACCGTACATGGATGAGGTTTAACATCAGAGTGTGTCATGAGGTGCATTCTCAGATTGCTCTGGTTAGTGAAACTCATTTCACATTCCGAACATGTAAACGGCCGCTCCCCCGTATGTATAACAGAGTGCCTGTTCAGATCAGAGGGTCGGCTAAAATTTTTACCACAAGTTCCACAAATGTTTTGTGAGGCATCTGTGTGTTTTAGACAGTGTGCTTTCAAATCAAATTTACTTTCCAGAGTCAACCCACAAGTCTCGCATGTGAATGTTTCTTTTTCTGGTTGTTCGCCAACTAACTCTGATCGAGAGGGGTGACTGTCAAAGTCTTTATTATAATCTGAACAATTACCAGAAAAATCATCATGTGTTTTAGAGTGTTCCTTGACTTCATCAGCAGTATTAAAAGTGATGTTACATTCTAAACATGAATACCTTCCAGCATGAATCAGTTCATGTCGCCTCAAGTCAGAAGGTTTAACAAATCCCTTTCCACAAGAATTACAAAATGATTTTGATCTTGTGTCTCCTGTATGGGAAAATGAGTGAATTTTTAGATTGTGTGTGTTGGCAAAGTTTTTACCGCAAAATTCACAGCTGATCTGCCCCCGATGTACAGACCGCCTGTGGCTCAAGAGCTCAGAAGTGTTGCGGAAACTCATCTTGCAGACAGAACAGAGAACTCCGATGTCATTGGCAGTGCTACGCTCGTCATCATCAGAGTAAACAGCCTCTGCTACAGGCTCCTCTGTCTTCTCCTGCACATTGTTATAGGTCTGGATGGTACAGGGGCTCTGGTAGCCAGGGTTGGTGCCAAACCCCTCAGCAAGAAGGTTGAACTGGGAGCTGCTCGGATGACAGGAAGACTGCATGATGTGACTGAGAGCCTCCAAACTGACACCTCTCAGTGCTTCCTCCTGGTTCATCTGAAACAAAATCTGTTATTATTAGACAGTCAATGTTACATTATTCTGTAATGTCTATCAAATTTCTCTTCTGTCTCCACAATATCTCGAGAACAAAATAACCTACAGACTTGAAATTTTGCTTAAGCTTTATTTCTTTATAAGCACATCAAGTTCGTTGATGGTGTATGTCACTCCAGGGGATTTGACTTAGCATTAACAAACATTTTTACATTGGTCTTATGGGTAATAACGATGGCAAAGACAACACACAGAATAAACAGATTTGTAAATAAACTGAGTTTTATATATATATATATATATATATATATATATATATATATATATACAGGGTGTATATTATGTCTGGAAAACACCCAAATATATCCTTTAATAATTTAAATATAAATTTGAAACCTCTTACAATCGTGATAGAGATTGGGCATCTACTTTTTGGAACAATGTTTTGTTATGTCATACCAACGGGGGACGTCCTGCCGAGGGTATCGTGAATATTCTTAATGGAAGCCTATACCTTGTGATACATAATTTTAAAGGTAATAGCTTACTGAATTGAATGCCACAAACCGCATCTCAAGGGAATTATTCTATCAGAAAATAGAGCATTTTTAGTATTGAAAATTTACTGATGTTCAACAATGTAATTTTAACATGGTTCTTGCCACAAAATGTGTTACACTAATTTTTTAGCATTTTTTTAAATGTTCAATTAAATAAAACAAAAATTTCATTTTAAGCTGGTTCTATTAGCACAAATTTGCCAGTTTTTATTACAGTACAATTATGGAAATACTTATGTTATTGATTTCTTATTACAAATAAAAAATAATGTATGCTGTTAGAAAAGTCTTACAACAAACGTTTTACCTGCATTTGGTGTCAAAGCAATTGTTCGAACTGTGTTCCTTCTACGGTTTTGACAATGAGCCAATCTTGTGTAAAATGATTCGACAGAGTTGCCTAACATTTATTCAGTTATCAAAGCAATCTCCTCTATAATCCTGTTTCTTAGGTCTTCCAAATTATGACGCTTTCTTCTATAAACATTGGATTTTAAATGACCCCATAGGAAATAATCGATTGGTGACAAATCCGGAGATCTTGGAGGCCATTCGATTTCTCCTCTTCGGCCAATCCATTTATGAGGAAACCTTAAATCCAAATACTCTCTTACCTGTCTCCCATAATGGGGTGGAGCACCATCCTGCTGAAACCATACATTATCAAAGTATTCTCCTGATGCAATTTGAATAGCTGGGATTATTTCATTTTGGAGCATATTGTAGTAAAGTTCGGCATTTAAATTTCCATTGATGAAAAAGGGTCCAACAATTTTGTTACCTAAAATTCCACACCATACGTTCAGTTTTTGTGGTTGCTGTGAATGTGACTCAGTAATCCCAATGTGGGTTTTCACTAGCCCAGTAACGGCAATTGTGCCTGTTAACATTGCCATTTAGGAAAAAAGTTGCCTCATCAGAAAATAGTATGTTGGTCAGAAAATCTCTATTGTCATCACATTTGCGCATCACAAGTTCACAAAACTCAACTCTTCTGTCGTAATCATCCTCACTTAACTGTTGGACTAAATGAACTTTAAATGGTTTGTATTTATTAATTTTCAAAATCTTACTCACAGACATAGGGTGCATATCATGTTGCTGTGCAGCTTTTCGGAGCGATGTATGTGGGTCTTCAATAAATGTTTGCAAAACATCTAGTGCATGTTCTTCATCTGTTGCAGATTGTATCCTACCCGACTTTGGCCCGATTACGTACACTCCCTGTCATTTCAAAACGCTCAATAGTTTTTTGATATTGTTGAAACACTTATGGGATTCCTTTCTGGGAAAGTGTCATTAAACAAATTACAAACTTCCCGATAAGATCTTTGACGATCGCCATATCCTCGCATCATCAACAGAGTAATTCGTTCTCTTTCAGACAATTCCATTAAAATGCCAAATAAAAACTGAACTACTGTAATTAGATAACTTGTTGACAGCAATGCTTCAGAGACACTGATTAACTCGACAGGAATGATATGACCTTTGTCCATTTGTAATTCCCAAGCTTAGACCTGTCTAGTGAAAGCTCCATGCTCAACAAACTGAAACCTGTAGACCAGATGATTAATAACACAATAATGTTTCTCATAGGCTAGTGACCTTTGTCTCTTTAAACCTTCCTGCTGACTGGAAAACACCAAGTACAGATTCATAAGTAATCAGAGAAATGTGACTCATAAGTTTTATTCATTGTAATAAAAACTGGTAAATTTGTACTAATGAAACCAGCTTTAAAAATAAATTGTTTATTTTATTTTAATTGGACATTTAAAAAATGCTAAAAAATTAGTGTAACACATTTTGTGGCAAGAACCATGTTAAAATTACATTGCTGAACATCAGTAAATTTTCAATACTAAAAATGCTCTATTTTCTGATAGAATAATTCCTTTGAGATGCGGTTTGTGGCATTCAATTCAGTAAGCTATTACCTTTAAAATTATGTATCACAAGGTATAGGCTTCCATTAAGAATATTCACGATACCCTCGGCAGGACGTCCCCCGTTGGTGTGACATAACAAAACATTGTTCCAAAAAGTAGATGCCCAATCTCTATCACGATTGTAAGAGGTTTCAAATTTATATTTAAATTATTAAAGGATATATTTGGGTGTTTCCAGACATAATATACACCCTGTATATATACAATAAACATTGAATCATATATACATACACACACACACATATATATATATATATATATATATATATATATATATATATGTATATATGATATTTTCAAATGTAACATATTAACACATTTAATAAGGTTACTTTGTTAGATTGGTTGGTTAGGTTTTAATTACGCTATGTTAGGCCCTTAGATACTCCATTAAGTACGGGTTTATTCATACTATCACCGTCCAGCTACTGTGTCAAAGTGGACTGAATGTGTCTCACATACTAACTGGTAACCAATGAACTGAAATTTAAAAATTCTTTATTTATACAGGAAGATAAAATATGTAAGAGTTAGGGCCGCATGACCCTTTCTTACACTTAACCTGCAACGACAATGTAAAATTAAAATAAATAAAATATAACCTTAAGAATAAAAATTTAAAAATACAATTCAATTTAAACAAAGTGGCAAAAATTATATAATATTTTAACAATTATTAAACTAACTACTTCTGTAAATCTTAAAAACATATTCAATTAAAATTATACTTTTAATGTACACATAAAACTAAAGTAGTTATTATAACTAATTATTGCTAATAGGTCCTAACTTAAATTTCCACACAAAATTCATCCCTCTGCCAGTGTTACACCCACAGTAACATAAGCCGAACCTGCTTCGGCTAACCACCTAAAGGTACATATATTTCAGTTTCACCACAAACCAGGAATGGCTATCGATGGAAGTAATTGTTTGGGAAAGAACATTCCACAATCTACAAGCCATTATATGGAATGACTTATCAAACACTGCTGTCCTGTACTGAGGCATTCTCAAAAATGTACGAAATAGAGCGAGTGCTTCTTACACCTAAAAGAGATGACATAACAAAAAATCTCTATTTATAAGAAAGTTAATAAGGGGCGTCGGGGTGGGACTTTTAATATAATTATAACATATAAATATACAAGACAGAGTTTGATGATGGTGCATATCACTTCATGGGATTCGGCCAAGCATTAGCAAAGTAACTCAGGGCTCTGACAAAAATTTTCCTCTGTCTGTCTTTTTGCTGGATATCTCATGAACAAATTTAGCTATGGACTTAAAACTTTGCATTTAACCTCATGCAACGTCATGTTTGATAAAGGACATATCCCTCTATGAGATTTTGCTGAGGGCTTGTGTTTGCCAGATATCGGCAAGATATCTCAAGTAAGATATCAATCCTTTGTTATTGACAATGGAAGGTTTTGTAAGGATAATAGGATTTCGCACATTTGCCATCGTTATATTTTTCAAACACAAACTTATTGAAGCTTCATACATAAAATTAGCAGACCAACCACTAAGTCAACCTTTGGTTCATGTTCAGCTACTTCAGCTACCAATATTACAAAAGAATTAACTAGGAAAACCTAAAAAGATTTTAACAACCAAACAAACCTCAACCCATAAAATTTGTACACACACCATTGAGGCCAAGGACCAAAACAGAAAGCTGCAAGCGGATGCCTTTTACCCCTTCCCGTCCCAACCATCGCATTCCTATTCTCTTTTTTTCAAATGCCATGCCACTATATCACAGGAAATGCAGACATAGGATTCCTTCATCTTTGTTAGTTTGGGTATGACATGTTTGTCCTCTTCTTTCAATGACATAACTACCTACATGCGGTTCGTTAGGCTAGGGTGTGATTTGCTTGTTCTCTTGGTTACTGTACAGTGACATTGCTTGGGTTCGTTCTGTCTAGTTTGGACTTCATGCAGTTCATCAGGAATAACTTAATTATTTTAACTTTGAGTGGTAATGCACTGTCAAATTTTTTAGTATTTTAATGCCTTTGGGGGTTTTCACCTCAAGAAGAGGGTAGATTTCAATCCTCGAAATATAGTCTTGTTCTTTTTTGTAACATATAATGATGGCAATGTCCAATATCCTATTATCCTTTCAAAGATTTTATATATATATTTAGAATTTTGCAAGGAACTTTGTCCATCAATGGATTTGGCCTGAGCGTCATTTAAGCATATTATAGTAGACTGGCAAGTACTCTTCTGATTGTCTTGGGGCAGCAAATAATTCTTTTTGCCTGTCTGTCTATCTTGTCAGTCCGCAGGATATATTGAGAATTAAATGCGCTTTAGTTAATTTTTTAGGCAAATTCAGCAAAATCTGTAACGCAACATAGGGTCTGGTATAGTATTATCTTGTCATATATTTGATAGAAGATGATGAAGTTTTGATTTGCAGTGAGTCTATAGGGAGCCTTTCAGTACTGGATGGATTATATTGCCCTAAACAAAAATGGAGTATTGTCATTTTTGAAGGAAATAGGATTCTTCTGGACCTTTACCATCGTTTAGTGATACAAGAAATAAAGTAACACTACGTTTCGAGATCTGCAATCTAATCTCTTCCTTAGGTGAATAACTTACCTAACTCATAATTACAATATAGGTTAAAATAAACAAACCAAAACAGAGTGTTGTGACATGCATATTTCAGGATCACGATAACCAAGTAATGTGTAAATTAAAAGCACACTAACTTAAAAGATGATATTTAATAAAAACAAGACACTAATTATTAAAACTGAAACTAAAGAATACAGGTCACAATAGCTCTGTACTCACTGATCAACCACAATGAACTGACCAGAGGCCAATAGTAAATGGCGATTGTTACGGCAAAAACAAGATGATAGCAAAAAGGAGGAAGCGGGAGTGGGCCTTTTTTATTACTGGTTCAGTATAGATGAACTTCTCAAAAACATACTGAGACTGGGAGTGGAGACGCTGTCTTGCAGTAGAAACAACTCCATACATCAGTATGCCTCTTCTTTTGTTTATACGGATTGCCACAAACATTGCAAGGTAATAAACAACTGAATTAATCGTGGTTCCCAGCTGCATGAACTCCACAAGAAAAAAAACTTTTTGGCCACAAAAGGTTGTAGCTATAACCTTTTGGTTGTTGAAAGTTTGATTGATTTTTTTTTATTTGTTTGATGAATTTGTATGCTATTGTTGGGACTGTTGTTTTGTTTCAGGTGTGTTATGAAGAATCCTGTCTCATCTCTGATTACAATGGATTTACAAAATATCTTCTCCTTCAGCGTGATAACTTTCAAGGAATGTCAAAGCTGGTCATTCAGCGACATTTATGGATTTCAGTCAACATCTAGCACTAGTAAGCACAAATCTTTTTGTAGTGTAAGGTTTCAATAGTAAAGAGACAAATGATCTTGACACTTCTGGAAATTCCAAGACAAAGCACTTATTGATTTGTTCTTGAACTCCTTCAACATGCACGTAAGTTCGGTTATCGTTAAATTTTCGACACCATTCAAGCACAATACCATCACTCCTATTTTTTTTTTTCATATAAGCAGCACATTCTCCAATGGATTTCTGCTGCACTATTACTGTACCCTCTGCTTAGAAGAAACAAATAACACTCCATTTTAGCAATAACAATTCACATTTAGCAGGAGGAGAACCAATAGAGAAGGTAATGTTTATGTGACTGCAAGCTCAGTACAAACTAGCTACTTGAACTCGATAGTGACCGATGTTGAAGTGGGGGAAGATACACAATCAACTACTGCACGCTCTACTGACCTGCCACTTGTCTGGATCTCTTAACACAAGATCGGAGATTGAAAAAAAAAAACGGCCCTTGTACCTAATAATATTTACATGAGTTAAAAGTCATAATCATTTTAGTTGTCTTCATGACATAGATACTCTTACACTGAATGGTCTCTGTGATAGCCAGTTGTCAAGCTTACTCTGGAGCATCTTCCCTTGAAGGTTTCTTATTTCAGCTGGTAAATGGTTTGACATTTTTGGGCCGGATTCAGGGTGGCTTTTTTCATATAACGAAAGGTGGTGTGCAGGAAGGGGGTGTACTGGTATCTATGGCAGGTGCTATAGTCATGCAGATCTTGGTGGCAGGCAATTCTTTATAATCAGCATTCAGGATAACTTCTCGGATTTATAGTGATACTATTAACCAGCTTTTTAAGGTTTCCATGCAGTTGTCTCTAAGACCAACATTTCCAAGCGTTCTGTTACTGACAGAGGTGCTTCCAATTCCATGATTCTTAGTTAGTAGTTCCTTTACAGTATATTGCTTTAATAGCCCAGCCAAATAAATCTTAATAGAGCATAATATTTATTAAAAAAATGGTTTTGCTGTTTACTACTTCTATTTTTTTTTTGACATGACCTACAACAGTATACAATGTTATGTGTTCTAAACCGGACCGATAAGATTTGAATTGGACCTAGAACATACCACGGTCTTGTGATACAAGCCTGGCAAAATATCCACAGCTATCAAAGACTAGCTGGATTCTTATTATTCTACAAGAAAGTGGAAATGTAGATTCAAGAAATAGGCAAAGACCAATCAATCACATTGCTAAATAACAACATAATTTAATGAGAGCATGAAATAGTGCATTACTTGTGGATACAATGTGGGTCTTACCTGAAGACCAGAACCTAGCAGATTACGTAGTAGGCTGCTCTGAGGACACTACCCTGCAACAACAACATTTCAGAGGTATTTTGGTAATTAATTAAAATATAAAATAACTTACTAGACTACTCAAAGTAATACTGATCCTGATAATATCGTAAATGCGAAAATGAGTTTGTTCTTTCACGTGTAAACTATTCAATCAATAGTATTGAAAGGTTACATGGACACTCCTTAGGGTCCCTTGGCAATACAGGCATATTCTTATTTCAAAAATATCTCCAGGCCCCCTCCCCCGGGTCTCTAGATGCATAAATTCCCATAAGAAATGCATTGGTACAATCACATGCTATTAATTAATTGCCTACTACGTATCTGCTAGGTTCTGGTCTTCAGGTAAGACCACATTGTACCACAAGTAATGCACTATTTCATGCTCTCATTAAATATGTTGTTATTTAGCAATGTGATTGATTGGTCTTTGCCTATTTCTTGAATCTTACATTTCCACTTTCTTGTAGAATAATAAGAATCAGCTAGTCTTTGATAGCTGTGGATATTTTGCCAGCTTGTATCAAAAGACCGTGGTATGTTCTAGGCCCAATTCAAATCTTATCGGTCCGGTTTAGAACACATCACAATTGTATACTGTTGTAGGTCATGTCAAAAAAAAAAAATAGAAGTAGTAAACAGCAAAACCATTTTTTTAATAAATATTATGCTCTATTAATGATTTATTTGGCTGGGCTATTAAGCAATATACTGTAAAGGAACTACTAACTAAGAATCATGGAATTGGAAGCACCTCTGTCAGTAACAGAACGCTTGGAAATGTTGGTCTTAGAGACAACTGCATGGAAACCTTAAAAAGCTGGTTAATAGTATCACTCACTATAAATCCGAGAGAAGTTATCCTGAATGCTTGATTATAAAGAATTGCCCGCCACCAAGATCTGCATGACTATAGCACCTGCCATAGATACCAGTACATCCTTCCTGCACACCACCTTTCGTTTATATGAAAAAAGCCACCCTGAATCGGCCCAAAAATGTCAAACCATTTACCAGCTGAAATAAGAAACCTTCAAGGGAAGATGCTCCAGAGTAAGCTTGACAACTGGCTATCACAGAGACCATTCAGTGTAAGAGTATCTATGTCATGAAGACAACTAAAATGATTATGACTTTAACTCATGTAAATATTATTAGTACAAGGGCCGTTTTTTTTTTTCAATCTCCGATCTTATGTTAAGAGATCCAGACAAGTGGCAGGTCAGGTAGAGCGTGCAGTAGTTGATTGGTGTATCTTCCCCCACTTCAACATCGGTCACTATCGAGTTCAAGTAGCTAGTTTGTACTGAGCTGCAGTCACATAAACATTGCCTTCTCTATTGTTCTCCTCATGCTAAATGTGAATTGAGGAGTGTTATTTGTTTCTTCTAAGCAGACGGTACAGTAATTAGTGCAAGCAGAAATCCATTGGAGAATGTGCTGCTTATATGAAAAAAAAATTAGGAGTGATGGTATTGTGCTTGAATGGTGTCGAAAATTTAACGATAACCGAACTTACGTGCATGTTGAAGGAGTTCAAGAACAAATCAATAAGTGGCTTTTGTCTTTGGGAATTTCCCAAGAAGTGTCAAGATCATTTGTCTCTTTACTATTGAAACCTTACACTACAAAAAGATTTGTGCTTACTAGGTTGCTAGATGTTGACTGAAATCCACAAATGTCGCTGAATGACCAGCTTTGACATTCCTTGAAAATTATCACGCTGAAGGAGAAGATATTTTGTAAATCCAATTGTAATCGGAGATGAGACAGGATTCTTCATAACATACCTGAAACAAAACAACAGTCCCAACAATAGCATACAAATTCATCAAACAAATAAAAAAAATCAAATCAAACTTTTCAACAACCAAAAGGTTATAGCTACAACCTTTTGGGGCCAAAAAGTTTTTTTTCTTGTGGAGTTCATGCAGCTGGGAACCACGATTAATTCAGTTGTTTATTACCTTACAATGTTTGTGGCAATCCGTATAACAAAAGAAGAGGCATACTGATGTATGGAGTTGTTCTACTGCAAGACAGCGTCTGCCCTCACAGTCTCATTATGTTTTTGAGAAGTTCATCTATACTGAACCAGTAATAAAAAAAGGCCCACTCCCGCTTCCTCCTTTTTGCTATCATCTTGTTTTTGCCGTAACAATCGCCATTTACTATTGGCCTCTGGTCAGTTCATTTGTGGTTGATCAGTGAGTAAAGAGCTATTGTGACCTGTATTCTTTAGTTCAGTTTTAATAATTAAGTGTCTTGTTTTTATTAAATTCATTCTTTTTAAGTTAGTGTGCTTTTAATTTACACATTACATGGTTATCGTGATCCTGACATATGCATGTCAACAACACTCTGTTTTGGTTTGTTTATTTTAACCTATATTGTAATTATGAGTTAGGTAAGTTATTCACCTAAGAGAAGAGATTAGATTGCCAGATTCTCGAAACGTAGTGTTACTTTATTTCTTGTATCACTAAACGATGGTTAAAGGTCCAGAAGAATCCTATTTCCTTCAAAAATGACAATACTCCATTTTTGTTTAGGGCAATATAATCCATCCAGTACTGAAAAGGCTCCTATAGACTCACTGCAAATCAAAACTTCATCATCTTCTGTCAAATATATGTACAAGATAATACTATACCAGACCCTATGTTGCGTTTACAGATTTTGCTGAATTGGCCTAAAAAATTAACTAAAGCGCATTTAATTCTCAAGATATCCTGCGGACTGACAAGATAGACAGACAGGCAAAAAGAATTATTTGCTGCCCCAAGACAATCAGAAGAGTACTTGCCAGTTTTACTATAATATGCTTAAATGACGCTCAGGCCAAATCCATTGATGGACAAAGTTCCTTGCAAAATTCTAATATATATATATAAAATCTTTGAAAGGATAATAGGATATTGGACATTGCCCATCATTATATGTTACAAAAAAGAACAAGACTAATATTTCGAGGATTGAAATCTACCCTCTTCTTGAGGTTGAAAACCCCCAAAGGCATTTAAAATACTAAAATATTTGACAGTGCATTACCACTCAAAGTTAAAATAATTAAGTTATTCCTGATGAACTGCATGAAGTCCAAACTAGACAGAATGAACCCAAGCAATGTCACTGTACAGTAACCAAGAGAACAAGCAAATCACACCCCAGCCTAACGAACCGCATGTAGTTATGTCATTGAAAGAAGAGGAACAAACATGTCACACCCGAACTAACAAAGATGAAGTAATGCCAAGGAATCCTATGTCTGCATTTTCTGTTGATATAGTGGGCATGGCATTTGAAAAAAAGAGAATAGGAATGCGATGGTCGGGGACGGGAAGGGGTAAAAGGCATCCGCTTGCAGCTTTTCTGTTTTTGGTCCTTGGCCTCAATGGTGTGTGTACAAATTTTATGGGTTTGGAGGTTTGTTTTGGTTGTTAAAATCTTTTTAGGTTTTCCTAGTTAATTCTTTTGTAATATTGGTAGCTGAAGTAGCTGAACATGAACACAAAGGTTGACTTAGTGGTTGGTCTGCTAATTTTATGTATGAAGCTTCAATAAGTTTCTGTTTGAAAAATATAACGATGGCAAATGTGCGAAATCCTATTATCCTTACAAACCTTCCATTGTCAATAACAAAGGATTGATATCTTACTTGAGATATCTTGCCGATATCTGGCAACACAAACCCTCAGCAAAATCTCATAGAGGGATATGTCCTTTATCAAAACATGACGTTGCATGAGGTTAAATGCAAAGTTTTAAGTCCATAGCTAAATTTGTTCATGAGATATCCAGCAAAAAGACAGACAGAGGAAAATTTTTGTCAGAGCCCTGAGTTACTTTGCTAATGCTTGGCCGAATCCCATGAAGTGATATGCACCATCATCAAACTCTGTCTTGTATATTTATATGTTACAATTATATTAAAAGTCCCACCCCGACGCCCCTTATTAACTTTCTTATAAATAGAGATTTTTTGTTATGTCATCTCTTTTAGGTGTAAGAAGCACTCGCTCTAGTTCGTACATTTTGAGAATGCCTCAGTACAGGACAGCAGTGTTTGATAAGTCATTCCATATAATGGCTTGTAGATTGTGGAATGTTCTTTCCCAAACAATTACTTTCCATCGATAGCCATTCCTGGTTTGTGGTGAAACTGAAATATATGTACCTTTAGGTGGTTAGCCGAAGCAGGTTCGGCTTATGTTACTGTGGGTGTAACACTGGCAGAGGGATGAATTTTGTGTGGAAATTTAAGTTAGGACCTATTAGCAATAATTAGTTATAATAACTACTTTAGTTTTATGTGTACATTAAAAGTATAATTTAATTGAATATGTTTTTAAGATTTACAGAAGTAGTTAGTTTAATAATTGTTAAAAATATTATATAATTTTTGCCACTTTGTTTAAATTGAATTGTTTTTTTAATTTTTATTCTTAAGGTTATATTTTATTTATTTTAATTTTACATTGTCGTTGCAGGTTAAGTGTAAGAAAGGGTCATGCGGCCCTAACTCTTACATATTTTATCTTCCTGTATAAATAAAGAATTTTTAAATTTCAGTTCATTGGTTACCAGTTTAGTATGTGAGACACATTCAGTCCACTTTGACACAGTAGCTGGACGGTGATAGTATGAATAAACCCGTACTTAATGGAGTATCTAAGGGCCTAACATAGCGTAATTAAAACCTAACCAACCAATCTAACAAAGTAAACCTTATTTAAATGTGTTAATATGTTACATTTGAAAATATCATATATACATATATACATATATATATATATATATACAGGGTGTTTGAAAAGTATGGGTACGGCTTAATATTTTAAAAACCATAGGAGATAACATCTACAAACTTTGCACAGTGTCATATGGCTATGTAAACTATTTTTCCTTCCTATTACCATGACATGCCAACCATGGGGGGACGGCCCACAGAGGAAAACATGGAAATCTTAAATTGAAGCATGGGTCGAGTGATACCTCATTTGAAAGAGCTCACTTAGTAGCTAAAAAAACTAAAAAAACATCGGTATTTATTGTGTTTTATTTATTCTGTTATAAATTTATGACATAATTTGCTAATTAAAAAAAGTCAGTGAAAAACACATTGGTTAGTAGAGTGAAACGCCGCCAACCGCATCAGAATACGACGATCCAGTCAGAAATGGCAGCGCATAATGTACTTCACAATGTGTACCTAAAACAACCCGCCATTTCTGATTGGATAAACCTTTTGCGGTTTGTGGCATTCAACTCTACTAAGTGAGCTCTTTCAAAATGAGGTATCACTCGACCCATGCTTCAATTTAAGATTTCCATGTTTTCCTCTGTGGGCCGTCCCCTCATGGTTGGCATGTCATGGTAATAGGAAGGAAAAATAGTTTACATAGCCATATGACACTGTGCAAAGTTTGTAGATGTTATCTCCTATGGTTTTTAAAATATTAAGCCGTACCCATACTTTTCAAACACCCTGTATATATATATATATATATATATATATATATATACACACACACATATATATATATGTGTGTGTGTGTATGTATATATGATTCAGTGTTTATTGTATATATATATATATATATATATATATATATATATATATAAAAAACTCAGTTTATTTACAAATCTGTTTATTCTGTGTGTTGTCTTTGCCATCGTTATTACCCATAAGACCAATGTAAAAATGTTTGTTAATGCTAAGTCAAATCCCCTGGAGTGACATACACCATCAACGAACTTGATGTGCTTATAAAGAAATAAAGCTTAAGCAAAATTTCAAGTCTGTAGGTTATTTTGTTCTCGAGATATTGTGGAGACAGAAGAGAAATTTGATAGACATTACAGAATAATGTAACATTGACTGTCTAATAATAACAGATTTTGTTTCAGATGAACCAGGAGGAAGCACTGAGAGGTGTCAGTTTGGAGGCTCTCAGTCACATCATGCAGTCTTCCTGTCATCCGAGCAGCTCCCAGTTCAACCTTCTTGCTGAGGGGTTTGGCACCAACCCTGGCTACCAGAGCCCCTGTACCATCCAGACCTATAACAATGTGCAGGAGAAGACAGAGGAGCCTGTAGCAGAGGCTGTTTACTCTGATGATGACGAGCGTAGCACTGCCAATGACATCGGAGTTCTCTGTTCTGTCTGCAAGATGAGTTTCCGCAACACTTCTGAGCTCTTGAGCCACAGGCGGTCTGTACATCGGGGGCAGATCAGCTGTGAATTTTGCGGTAAAAACTTTGCCAACACACACAATCTAAAAATTCACTCATTTTCCCATACAGGAGACACAAGATCAAAATCATTTTGTAATTCTTGTGGAAAGGGATTTGTTTAAAACCTTCTGACTTGAGGCGACATGAACTGATTCATGCTGGAAGGTATTCATGTTTAGAATGTAACATCACTTTTAATACTGCTGATGAAGTCAAGGAACACTCTAAAACACATGATGATTTTTCTGGTAATTGTTCAGATTATAATAAAGACTTTGACAGTCACCCCTCTCGATCAGAGTTAGTTGGCGAACAACCAGAAAAAGAAACATTCACATGCGAGACTTGTGGGTTGACTCTGGAAAGTAAATTTGATTTGAAAGCACACTGTCTAAAACACACAGATGCCTCACAAAACATTTGTGGAACTTGTGGTAAAAATTTTAGCCGACCCTCTGATCTGAAACAGGCACTCTGTTATACATACGGGGGGAGCGGCCGTTTACATGTTCGGAATGTGAAATGAGTTTCACTAACCAGAGCAATCTGAGAATGCACCTCATGACACACTCTGATGTTAAACCTCATCCATGTACGGTGTGTGGATATGTCATTTCGCAGGTCAGCTGATTTGGAACGACACGCCTGTCTTCACAGTGGGGCAAGACCTTATGCATGCAATTTGTGTCCGATGGCATTCACCACCAGTTATAATTTGAAGATTCACCAACTAAGACACTCCGGAAGCTTGCCTTATCCTTGCTCTCAGTGCAAAAAAAGCCTTCAGCAAACCATCAGAACTGCAGAGGCATGCTATTGTCCATTCAGGTGAACGGACCATTTACATGCCCTCAGTGTGGAATGAAACTTTTCAAATTCCAGTAATCTTAGAAATCATATGATAACACATACTGGGCGTCGCCCTTATCCTTGTAGTATTTGTAAAAAAGCTTTCACTAGGCCTTCCGATGTTAAAAGGACATGTTTTAACCCACACTGGTGCTCGACCATTCGCTTGTCATATTTGTGGTCTAGCGTTTGCTGACTCTTCAAATTTGAAGAAACATACCTTAACACATTCCAAACATTTAAAACCATTTAAACAGATCAATGTTAACAACTTCCGTACCATTGTCATGTTTGCAATATAACGTATAGTTCTTCAGGAGGATTTTGAAGCCCACATGAGGAACAATCACAACGAGAACGTCCAAGGATTTTTTTGGGTAAAGTGGATGGCATCAAACAATATACCTGTGCGATCTGTGGCCTTCGGTTTGCCCACGCGATTCATTTGCAGGAACATTCACTGAATCATGATCGAGAACATTCATTCCAGTGCGAGATTTGTGACAAATCATTCTCCCAAGAACTGTTTCTCCAGCGGCATCTTCTCACCCATACGGAAGCTCGACCCTACGAATGTCCTGAATGTTTCAAGTGTTTCAAAAGTTCGTCTCATTTAAAAAATCATATTCCGATTCATTCTGGTGTGAAGCCTTTTGTATGTGTGACTTGCAACAAGGCATTTTTGAAGAACGCTTCGTTAAGACGGGCACCAGTCAATCCATGCCAAAGGAAACACTGTAGCTTGCCACATTTGTGGGAAGAGTTTCCTTAACATGGAGTACCTCAAGAAGCACAGTGTGACTCATGAATCATAACCTCCCCGAGTACACTAGTGTTATAGACCTCCCTTAAGCTTTCTGTGATATTGGCTGGACTAGGTAGCATGTAGTTATTTAGTTTTAATCTTAGTGATTCTTTATTAAGTTAAAGCTGCACTCTAAAGCTATTATACACAGTTGAAACATTAGTATAAAAATATTAAACTTTAATATACCTGTTAGTGTATACCATAATACAAAGCACTTATATTATTTTTTAAAGCTAAATTGTGAAGCATAAAGTGTTTGGTAAATACCAAAAACTCTTTTTTCATTATGAATGATTTAATTACCAAAAAGTCTTTTTTCATTATGAATGATTTAATTATAGTAAACACTCTCTGGTCTGACCCCTCTTAATCCGATTCCATGTCTAATTTGGCTATGATGGAATGTTTATAGATGGAAACTCTTTTTCAATCTATAACCGTTCACTGTTTATTTTAACGGTTTCCATTCATAATCCTAATCTTTTACTAATCACTTCTTTACATTATGACCGTACATCTTGCCCTTTAATGGATAAACAAGAGTCAGCTGAGGGTTAAGGAAATCTGTTACTTGAGGGGCTGGAAAAAGTTTATTTCTATGTGTCTGATCTGACTGTCCGCACAATATTTAAAAAAACAAACTGGTCTATTGTGAATTTTTTCAGGAAGCTTCATTTCTATATAGGTAACATCAAATTCGATGATAGTGCATGTCACTCCATGGTATTTGGTGAGCATTAGTGAACATTTTTACATTGGTCTTATATATAACCATGATGGCAACAAGAAAATTGCAACAATAAAAAAAAAAAACAAATCTTTAAACCAATTGAACACAGTCATTTGACATTTTAACGTAGATATAGTAACACATGCAATGAAAGCACTTTATTTGATTGGTCAGCAAGACTTTCGTTATGTTTTGTCAGGTCCTTGAATACTCAGTTTTATTGGTCTATTTGTGTGTACACAAGGTAGAATTCTATTATAGTCCATGTTTCCTCCGTGGGAATTGATCAAACCTTTGCAAAGCCTATAACTCAGGGTGATAACTTAAAAAATTAATTGTGCTATAAAGTTGAAATTTATATTTTTAAATTTAAATAAATTCAGATATATTTAATTAATAGACTGAGCGTTAGCAAAGCCATAATATCACTCGAGGGCCTGGAAAAATTAAATTTTTGTCTGTCTGCCCTCACAATATCTTATAAATGAACTGATCTATAGACTTGAAATTGTGCATGAAGCTTCATTACTACATAAGGAAAACCAAGTTCTGTCTGAGCAGTAGCAATATATTTACATTGGTCTTAATGGTTAATGATGATGGCAACTAAAATTTAGCAGAATAAATAAATTTGTAAACAAACTTAGTACATTCATAAAATATATTAACTTGTGATATATTGATACATGTAGCTAAACACATACACCAATTTATGGTGACTTGGTGTGTAGATTTATTATGTAAACATCTATATGTAACCCAATTTAATGAAAAAAATATGAATGAAACATGTAGCAAGATATTTCGAGAAAGATACCAATACTGTAGACTTTCATATAACCTCAAATTAAGTTTTGCATATAACCTCATTTCTACATAGAAATAAAGAATGAGTTCTATCATGGTGGATGTCCAACCATGGAATTTGGCTGAGTGCTGTTTAAGTGTATAACTTAGTAGACTGACACAATTTCTCTATTATTTGCTGGAGATGTTCCATATGATTGCCTGTCATTAATGAAATAAGTTATAGACTCGAAATTTTGCATTGAATGTTAGCAGTATGTTACACAACACATAGTGTGCATACTCCTACCTTTGCAATTAGTTGTACACAAAGATTCAATAAAATTATGGCATATGATGTTTAATAAAGATTGTATTTAATATTGTTAAAAAAAGAATATTAGTTACTTAATAATTTGGGACAGCAATGTACTTTTTCACAACTATAACTAAATTACTAGAGGTAATTAAGTTAAGAAATTTAAAATTGAAATAAGAGAGAGGAGGATTGGTGGTGGAAGGGTGTTTCTAAATAAGTCAGTTAATAAATAACATGAAATTGAAAAGGAACACTTGCTGCACACCTATCGTTGCAATTAATTGTAATAGCTTGTAGTTAACCAAACATATTTTGTGTTTAGTTTCATTCTTTGTATGGTAACATTGTTCTCACTCTAACACACAAACTATGTCTTCAGAGTTTCTCAAAATTGTTTCAATCTACTCTCCCTAATGAAAGAAAGAAAGAAAGAAAGAAACACTTCTTTATTGAGGCGAAATTAGGACCACATGGTCCTTTCTTACATTTAACCTCTTAAAAAATTAATCTTAATAATGTAAATTAAGGCTAATTAACTATAGCTTACACTTACAGTATTCCATTCACTCTTCCATTCACACAGTCACGATTCAAAGAGTAGCCCCGCCGCCCGCCACGATCATCCGGTCCAGATATTTTCGTCTCAGCTCCGCCACAAACCGTTTTCGGCTCTCAATTTGTTTGACAGGATCTGGCAAGGAGTTCCATAATCTACATGCGGTAACGGTGAAGGATCGGTTATAGGTTTTGGTTCTGTGTATTGGAATTCTGAGACTTAGTGCACCAGACCGAGTTTCTCTTGCGCCACTCCCCCCGCCAAAAACTGAAAGTTTTCAGATAAATATTTTGGTGAATCCGTATTAATAATAGAGTGCAACAATGACAAAATTCTAATCGATCTTAAATCAGCTAATTTTAGAATTGATGATTGAATAAAATATGGTGTAACATGATCCCTACGACGTAAATCAAACAGAAAGCGAATGCAGTAATTTTGTGCTCTTTGCAGTTTAGTGCTAAGGGCTACAGTCATGTCATTGATTACAGAGTTGCAGTAGTTAAAGTAAGGAAACACAAGTGACTTGATCAACAGAAGTTTAATGTGAAATGGTAGAAGTCCTTGCATTCGTTTCAGTGTGTGCACAGCAGCGAACACCCTGTTACAGGTGTACACCACTACATCGGTCCATCCAAGTGTCTTGCTTATGATTAGTCCTAAACTTTTTACCCTTTCAACGTATGGTAAAAAGTTTTCCGTCTACAGTTATTGTCGGTGTATTTTGTAGGTCAATGGAGTTGGCAAGTCGTTGATGACAGACAATCATGGGTTGGGTTTTATCCGGGTTAAGTTTAAGTCCATTTTTTAAAGACCATTGAACAAGTCGTTGTATGTCTTCATTCATCCACTTCACAGTCTGGTTTATGTCGATAATGTTAAAGTGTGAGTAGATTTGTAAGTCATCAGCATAACAGTGAAATTTGCAATGTCGCAATACAGTGTTAATGTCATTTATGTACAAAATAAAAAGTAGTGGGCCAAGTATTGATCCTTGCGGAACTCCGCAGGTCACAGTTCTGAAATCAGACATTGAGTTGTCATTGCACACACACTGCTTTCTGTCCCTCAGATATGATTTTATCCATGCTAAAGCATTTTCAGAGAAACCTAAATTTTTAAGCTTTTTAAATAGAATATTATGAATGATTGTATTGAAGGCCTTGCTGAAATCGAATAGAACTAGTAAGGTATAAAGACCTCGATCCATGGCTAATCGAATGTCATCAGTTATTTTCAGAAGTGCAGTTTCTGTACTATGGTTTTGGCGAAAGCCAGACTGAAAAACATTAATAATATTATTTTTAGACAAGAAATCTGATATTTGGGAATGAACTATTCGCTCAAGGCCTTTCGAGAGAGCTGGTAAGATACTAATTGGTCGGTAGTTTAAGTCTTGGGGTTCAGATGGAGATTTAATTTTATTTAGTGGACGAACTAAGGCGGACTTCCATTGTGTGGGGAAAACACCTGTTGTGAGAGATTTATTATAAATTTCTGTAATGACAGGGAGAATAGCAAAAAGAATTTTCTTAACTAATAAGATTGATATGTTGTCTGAACCCGTAGCATTCGTTTGTATACGCCTGATTGCTTTAAGGACATCTACCTCTAATACTGGATCTAAACGAAACTGGCTGTCTGAGGGAATATTATGGGTTTGTTGACTCAATTCATCTCAATGGGTTTGAACAACTGCGGTGATAGATTTTTGAGAAAATGATGAAAAAATACTCGTTTAGATCATTAAGTGAAATATTAGTAGAGGCAGGAGAGGGTTGCTTACCAAAACCAAGCTTCTTGACATTACTCCATAACGCAGTTGTCGATTGATTTCTGTCTGAAAACATTCCATTTATGTATCGAAGACGGGAATTTCTAATTTGTTGTTTGACTTGGTTACGAAGATGGCGGTAACGTATCATTAAGTTGACATCTCTAGAGCGCCGAGCCCTCCGAAACAAGGCGTCTCTTTCGGCCATTAGACCGAGAATATTCTCGGTAATCCAGGGAACGGGTCGTTTCTTATTAATTCGCTTGGTAACAAGAGGGGCATGTTTGTCATACAGCTTTAATATAAGAGAATTTAAAGAGTCAACCATCTCATCAACAGTCTCCTTATTCTGCACGGAATGCCATGGGTATGAATAAACATCCGCAAAAAAAAAATGCAATTTCATTCATATTTCTGTATGATCTGTAAGTTATATATTTTTCTTTAGGTTTGGGAACTTTTAATGAAAGGGCACAGAAAATTAAATCATGATGGGAAATTGCCGGAATTGGAAGCTGCCCATGGTATAATGATTCCTCAGGGTCCGAGACTACCATAAGATCTAGCCAGGTGGCGGTTTCGGCAGTGTGGTGCGTGGCGTTCAGTGGTAGTATAGTCAGGTTGCAGGATTGAAACATCCTAGTGAGCTGTATAGTGTTGTGATTGTTAGGTTTCAGAAGATCCGTATTAAAGTCACCCATAATCAAGACACGACCATAGCCCGGGAGAAGGCGCAAGAGATTATCCTCAAAGTCATCCATATGCCCCACCTTAGGTGGACGGTAACATAATCCTAAGAGAAGTACCTCTGAAACAGACACATTAATTTCTAAAAACATAAATTCCGGTTTACCCGAATATTCCTGCGGTGTAGAGTACAAGTGCTTAACCCCAAAATTTTCTTTTATAAATACACACACACCCCCACCAATTTTGGACAATCTATCATTTCTGAAAATTAAATAACCCGGAAGTGCTACCTCACCGTCAGGAATACTCGGCTTTAACCAAGACTCAGATATAGTAATGACATCAAACATCTGATTCATAAAAATAGTTCTAACTTCATCTATATGACATCTAAGCGATTGAGCGTTCAGATGAGCTGCTTTAAATTGTTTTCGATAGGGAGACATACTATTGATAAGGAGTTGGGCCGTGGTGATGGGTTGCGTGATAAGGAGGTTAGGAGGGGTGCGGGGGGGAGCAATGGGAGGGGGAGGACAAACCGGTCGCGGAGTGTGAGCGGAGTCGTGCGGGCCTGCTATCCTAGACCCACGGCCGCCCAGACACGGCGTCGGCACGGAGACGCGGATACTCTCATTACCGTGGCTACACACAGACACACATACACACACAACAAGCACATACTATTCATACAATTTACATACATTCTATAATATATGTGACCATATGCAGGGCACAACTTCATTGCCAACCTTGGCCACTAACCCTCCGGCTCCAGAATAAAATAAAAACAAGTAATTTTTTTTAACCGGACAAATAATTTAAATAAAAATAACAACTTATAGCTTAAAATTAAAATTATCCGCTAAATGATAACGATATAAATATTAAACAAAACCATTCAATGTTAAATAAGCAAAACCTGATATACTAATATATACATACACATACATACACACATACATACGTACATACATACATACACACATACATACACATATACACATACATATACACATATATACATATACATAAAATATTAACCGCTTATTATAACAGCCTATAATAAAGTATTGAAAATGAAAAATAACAATAACTTAACTAATCTGACTTTCATTATTAAAACATTATCTCAATTAACAATAAATTATTGGAATATGTAGTAATCAACTATGTTATACAAAATCAAGTTTATTTATTGGCTAGCATTATCATAATCTATATTTTTAAAAAAGAAAAAGAAAAAAGTTTACTCTCTTACATAAAGCTCGGAATAAAAACATAAAGTCAATATAATTATTTAAAAATTTTAAAACAAGCGCAGGCACTTTACCAATAAAGCATTTTACTGTAAATTAATTCGTTCGTTTTAAAGGCCATGTCACACTGCCGTGGCGTCGCGTCCGTCCATCTGCGGATGGATTTTTAAAATAATCGCTAACCATGTTGTCAAATAGGACAAGTCACACTGACATAACCGACGTGGCGCAACGTTCGTCGCGTCGGCCACCGTCTGCTGCGCTATGCGGCTGGAGCGATCCTTGGCCGACGTCGGCGATGCTACGAAGGCTCGCGCATGCGCATAATGCACCTCCCCAACCCCCTCACCGGGGCACCACGCGCTCTTGCCACTGCCTACTCCTTTTATTTTATATTTTTAATAATTTGTTTAAAAAACCCTTGCGCGAAGCTCTAAAACAGCCCGACACTCCAGGATGAAATGACCGTCAGTTCTAGGGTTAATGAATACTCTGGTGTCATGTTTATATGCAATCATTTTATTTGTTATTTTTCATATTATGTTTGATCTATAACAAAATTAAATAGGCCTTATTTTAAAAACATAAAGACTTATTACAAAACTGAAAACACCAACACAAAAATTACAAAATAATCCTTTCAAGTGCATCTTATATATAAAAACCAATAGTTTTAAAGAGGTATATCAAAGTATTGAATGACCTAATTACTAATTTCATAATAGAAATAGTATTGCATGTAATAATGAAAATATAATTTTGATAATAATAATTATTAATGAATACGCTCCAGAACAATAAATTAATTTTGTAGAGCTATAACAAACTATTAATTCCACTATCAGTGTATAACTAAACAAATTCAAAGTAGTTGAAATGCATAAGCAACTCCTAGAAAGACGTAGGTTAGGCGTTGGCCGCGGACGCGGACGCGTGTCTGGTAGTTTGACGGGATTCGAGACCGTCGCGGCATACGCGGACGTTCATACTATGGATGGACGGACGCGACGCCACGGCAGTGTGACATGGCCTTAAGACGGTGCCACAATGGAAATAAAAATCAACAAACATTTCTCTTACTACTGTTCAGTGTCATGTGTCTCGCTACTCCAGGTCTGCCATGCGTGTTGCCATACCCTTTCTTCCATCCTCGGTTATCCACAGGATCCTTCCATCAGACGTCCAGGTGCGCTTCTCCCAGTGTCGTTCCACAGCTTGGCGGTACAGCTGGTGTCGGCGCCTGGTGAGGTCCTCGCAGATCGTCACCCCGGTGTTCTTTAATTGTTTTTTGACGTTGAATACCCGCTGCCGGTCTCGGTAACTGGTAAAGCGGACAATTATGGGGCGGGCCCGTTTCTTCCCGTCGACCGCCGTCACCTTCTTCCCGACTCGGTGAGACCTGCTGATGGCTTCCAGCGGCAAGCTGACGCCCAGGTGTTCGCGGCACAGCTTCATCACCTTTTCATCGGTGTTCTCGCCGACAGTTTCTTCTACACCGAAGATACGCAGGTTGGTTCTTCTTCCGTACTGCTCGAGCTCGTCCATTCGGTCTTCCATCTCTTTCATATTGTTGACTTTCTCTCTGAGCGATGCCACCTCCTTGCGCAGATCCGTGAGCTCGGCATTGACGGGCGCGATCGCTGCCCGGACGGCCTCTGCAATCATGGGCTTCATGGCCTCACACAATTCTGTCAACTAACGTCTTAATAAACGCTTCTCCTGACAGATAGGCGTCTACACAGGCCTCCACTTCAGTTGGCATCTTAGTTGTTATGACAGGAGCAGACGACTCGGGGCTAGCAGACGACTCCGGTGTAGACAGGGAACGGGCGGTCTTGCGCTTATCTCCAGCTGATAGAGGGACTGGCTGACCTTTACTCCCAGACCTTAGCTTCTGAGGCGATCGAAACATGAACCGTTGAGGTTATTTTCACGACTGTAGCGATAATTAGGTTAGTTATTTTACTTTAAACTTAAAAAATATGTCATCCAGCGGATCACTATTCACTTACCTACGAAAAATAGTATGCAATTTCGAAAAATACTGGTTAAAATTACTAAAATATACGGAGCCGAAATGCAGTGTGGCTACACTTTTGGTTCATTCCACCGAACCAATATCTAATAACTAATATCTTTTTGGTTACTACCAATGTCACCTTCCTTTTCATCAACACCTCTTATGTTCTTTGTCTGGCTGCTTTTGTAAAACTTTCTTGATCAAGATCTTTCTGATAACAAACCCACATAATCCTTCATATTTCACTTTTCCAACTCATTATTTAAAAAGTCACTTCCAAAGTGCCGGCAACAAAATTATACTCAAATCAAGACATGCTTCCCTAAATGGTCCCTTCATATACTACTCCTTTTTTCTTTTTCTTACAAAAAGGAAAGGCCGATCCCCTTTAAAGCCTTATTCCGTCTATTCACATGGGTGAGGGTCTTATCAAAGAGGATAGGGGGAAAGTCAATACAGTACAAGGTCGATGGTACTGATACAAAGTGTTGTATCTTAGGCAGTTAGGTCATCGTTTGGCACTCCCAAAGCTTCTTTATGGGTAGATTACTGAAAGATTTTCTCCAGAAACATTTCATTCAACCTCTTTGACGGCTACACTTCATGGGCATTATCATAATTTGAACTAGCATTAAATTAAATTTTGAAACCTTGCATACTTCTCATTTCTTGATTTATTTTGCAAACATCTTGGGAAAATATTAACTTTCTTGATGTGGTGATTGAACTTGAATTGAGGACTTTCCAAATGAGAGTGTTGAACAGAACACACAATCTTGTTATATGGAATTGGCCTGCAAGACAACCTTTATGTTTATGATAGTGTTCTTTGCAAGAGGCCAGTCTTTGGTGTTGTATTTAGATCCTTTGTTTTAATCAAATTTTGAGGTGTTTACTCCAGTCATTTACTACTTTCATACAGATAGGGAGATAATAATCACTCTTTTTTGAGGAGTTGTTTAGTTTTTTGTAGATATTTCTGTGATATTCCCTTCTTCCAAATATTCTTTACTTGTTGCCCCTGGCAGTTTTAGGACTTGCTTTCCCCACAATGAACAATTAAATATCCAACTCCCTTCAATTCCACCTCTAGAGTTGGTAGGGGGACTGTTGATTCAAAACCAGTTTGTGAAGTTGAAGGTTTTTCCTTCAATATTAGTTTGGTTATTTTTGGTGACAAAACTTGTTTTTCATATTTTTACTTTATTTCTGGGTCAACCTCTTCAGTACGATTGGTGTATAGGTGAAGTTGATTTTTTTTTTTCATTTTAACTTCCTTGTTCCAGTTGAAATGAAACAAGGTTTTTTATCGTTAAGGTGAAGATTTGAAGATTTATTGAAGATTTATGTGGTACTTTCATAGGGGCTTGTGCACTTCCCTGGCTTACATTCCTTCTGGCTATCATTACCCTCAATAATTACCATCACTATAATAGCACCCGGAATTCGCTATGTATAGAATTATCTAAAGTACTATTGAACGTTCTAAAACTTTTTTTGGCGTTAAAAAATCTACTATACCTAAACTTTTTGTATGTCCTTGAACAATTGTGCACCTCTGAGACAATGAGAAAAAACCTAGATTACACTAGATTTTGTAGTCTAAGTGTCTCTGATGTCTAAAACGGAAATAAGAGTATTTTGAGCTGCTTCATCACGGACTTGATTGTTTTTATCTCTTCAGATGTACATGACTCCAGATTCCATAACTCAAACCTGTAACAGCGTCAAAGTTCAGATGCTGCACTAAGCGGAAGGTGAGCTGGATTTAAAATTAACATTCACATACTTGAGAAATTAAAAATGGTGATCTTTTAAAATTAAAAAAAGTTTGTATATAAGTTAGTAAGAAATTTTATAGCAAAACGAATAATAGATTCAATTTAAATAATAAATCATTTATAATAATAATAAATCGTTTATCTATAAAACATTTTTACAAGAAATGTATAGGATTCGTCAAACGTAGAAAGCTAACATTTTCCATTCATTCCACCATAAAAGATTCTTTCATACACATATTGTTTGCAGTCACTCTCCCATTCATTCTGATTGTACCATTCTAGTCCCTAGTAAGTCTGCTAATCGAGGGTCTAGGGTCATTTTCTAAAGCCATTCACAACAATGGTTGTTCTGACATGATTTTTGACATCATGTGAGGTTTCAAGATAGCTGAAGGAAGTTTTAACAAAGACACAGTAACATTTTTTTCCCAAGACAAGAGATGATTGTTCCCACACTTAGTCCTAAAAGGACCTTTGCGCCTCCATAACTTAAATTTATATCCTCAGAATCTGTGACTTACAGAAGCTGATCCGATTTGAATGCTCCTGTTCTCTGATGTCTTTGGGGCTAAGGAGATATGTCCCTAGGAATCTTTTCCGAATTTTAGATATGGCAGGACAGTTTAGCGAAATATGCTGTGCCAATTCCTCCTCTTCACAGAGTCTTAATAACGAGATACATAATAGATGCGCATGCGAGCTCGTGATAATCGAGAAAGCAGTAATCCATGCAATAGATACGAGGTCTGTCAAAAAAGTATCCAACCGCCGACTAGTAGGCGGCTGCGGCGTAACCAACCGGCTCGAACCGGTTATTGGAGGGGAGGGGCGAGCCTACTCCTTCCCATATTAGGCATTGAATACGATCAGGTCACTCAGTGAGTCACAGCGCTCTGTTCCGTACAGTACTGCCGTGTGTGTGCGTCGCATTTCAATATCCAGATCAATTTTTATTCAAAGCTGTGGATAAACATTGGTAACTCTGCAGACAGAGTTCTCTGAAATATAGTATTAGCCATAATAAACGGTACTGAAACTGAATCAGCTCTAGTTGCCTTCTCGATCAGCTGATTCAATTGTCGATTGTTGCCACGGTTTTCATGTTCATTACTTCTTTCTTATTTTAGGTTAGTTTTTGCTATCATGGTGCTAACAACGTTACAGAAAATTTTTATCGTGGAGCATCATTTTCGCTCATAGGGATGGGCCAAGCTTGTCATAGACTGCACAACAACAACATGAGTCATTTTCAGGAAAAATTCTGCAAAAACCAGCGTAGTAATGCTATGATTCTTACTGTTGTTGAAAAATTTCGAAGAACAGGTAGTGTTTTGACATAGGGAAAGGGCTTTTCAGGTCACCCAACTACTGTTTGTACAAATGAAAACCACGGAAGAGTGTTTGCAGCAAGTGTTACAGTCACTGAAAAGAAGCCTAATCCAAGCTTCTCTTAAACTGAATATTAGCAATACGTCAATGCGAAGAATGTTCAAAAACATTGGTGGTTTTCCCTACAGGATACAAACTGGACAACCTTTAAACTGTAGAAACAAACTAGCCAGAGTTCAGTGCTATGCTTCAATGTTAGCAATATGCTATGAAGAACCTGAGTTTTTGAGTGATGTTTGGTTTACAGATGAATGTCATGTGCACCTTAATGGTTCATAAACAAACAGGCAACACGTTTCCTTGAATTTGAACGTCCTGATATTGTTGTAGAGAGGCCACAGCATAGTAAGTGTGTAACCATTTGGTGCGCTGTGTCTGGGGGGGGGGGGTATAGTGGGACCATACTTTTTTGAAGGCAACAGTGGAGAGACTCTTACTGTAAATCAGTATCGATTTTAGGGCCATTCTTGCTAGTTTTGTGAGAGATCTTAGGAGATTTTGTCGTGCACGAAACCTGCCGTTAAATTCAGTCAGTCACACTGCCGTTAACAACATTGCTTTCCTCCAACAAACCTTTGGCAACCGTCTTATCTCCCTTAGAACAAACTTTCCTTACCCAGCACACTCCCCCGATCTTAAAACACCGGACGCCTACGTCTGGGGAATGTTGAAAGAAAACATTTTCTCTCAATGACCCATCATTTACCATCGTTCAACTCAAAGAAAAAATAACCATGTGTATTCGGAGAATGGAACAACCCCTATTCATAAAAATTATGCAAAACCTACAAGAACAGTACAAGTGTTGCTTCAAACTGAACAGGGGTCATATTGAACATGTTAATACCCAACTTAACCGATTTTGCTTCCTTTGACTTGTATTTATTGGTAAAATTTATATGTAATGTTACTGTTTTCACCATAATAAAATATTACCATTTTGTACTGTTTATTTTTGCTAATACTGTATTACTGCGAAGCAAAAATAAGTTTTAAGCAGAGCGGTTTATGAGAGCCTGGGTGAAGCTTATGGATATTTTTATCCTCGAGTATGAGAAAAACAACCACTTTTCATCTCATTACCATTAAAATATTTAGTTAAAAAAGGATTTATTTTTGTTGTCCAATTCCTCAAAAAACAAAGGAATGGCAGTTGTTAAAAAGATAACATAAAACTTCAAACTTTCATTTTTAAAGTAATAAAACAGCTTTACTATTTACTTTACGCTTTACTATTATTACAGATAGGCTAAGCGATCTATGCGTGTGGCCCAGTGCTGCCTGATGGGTGGGCGGGGAAGTGTCTTTTTTAAGAACATCGGGCTTTTGCTTAGAACAAAGATGAAAAAATATTAATAATAATAGGTTCTTTTCATTACAAGTAAAGTTGTATTGAAATAAAGGGTGTTCCAGTAGTTTAGTTCTTTTAAATCAATCACACTATGACAGCGGATAGGATGGCTAGTACAGTCTGGCCGCACTCAGAACGCTTGGCCTATCTGTAAAATTAGGTGTACAATTCAAATGAAATGGTGGTATTACGTATTAGTCGACCCCCGGAAAGGGTCAATGGAATAACCGGTGTCAACGAATGAAAAGTTACATTGATGCCTTTTCCATTTATGTAAAATAAATCCGACTATTAAACAATATAAATAAAAACTTGCAGGGTTTTAGAAATCATAAACAATTTCAGACAAATGTTTTAAACATTTTATGACATCTCGTGTGAAGGTTTCAAAATTGACATCTTACAGCATTTTTAAAAGCCTTTAAAATTCTCAGTTTATTTAGAACTGTAGTTCTTACAGTTCATATTTTAGTTGGATGCTGTGTGGTGTTGAAAAATATATGTTAATATTGAATAATTACAACCAAATATAACAACAAACTCAACTTCTCGACTGATTGCCATCAAACTAAGTCCATATTTTTGAAACCACTCATATGCTTATACAATAAATATTTATAACTTGATTTCAAGATAATTGTTTTTTTAGTATCATAACATCTATATTAACCAATTCATACAGTCATATTGTTCAAATTAACCTTCAAAACATAATGTATCTTTCAATGTAAAATTTTGAAGTGACAACTACACATGAAGTATATCTTTTGTTAACCATAACAAAAGAGATATTTTTATAAAGAACATAATTTAAATTGTATAAATTATTTACACAATTGTCCATAGTAATTTCCAGCATCACTAAGCCTACTTATTACAAATCCCTATTAATATGCTTTGCTTCCCATCCTATCCCTTCCAGAATTCTCAATCAGCCATCCTTCTTCTCTCATGTGTCTTTCTTGTCAACATAAAGGATGCCTTCATCCTCATCATATGCTCAACAAGGTTTTTTTCCAAAGCTACACTTGGAGTATGTTTTAATTATGTGTACATAAATGTAAACATTTTCCTAAAATTTTAATATAATCATCTAAATTTTGTTGAGCTAATTTCATAAAACAATGTATGATTTGAAAGCATTAAATATTTTCAATACACATATAAATATTTTGGTATCAATTTACTAGAAATTAAAATAAAGCAATATTAATAATAATAAATAATAAAACTATTTACAGCAGTGGCGTAACTAGAAGTTAGCTTGAGGAGGAGGGGGTATGAATCTGATTGAAAAACACAACACACTCCAGGGGCCATGGAGTGATTCTTAATCAATCTAAATTTGAATAAATTATAATAGCTTAGTTAAAATTTAAACTTTTTATCACTGTATTTAAAACCAGTTTAATAGCTGTTATGCAATTATTATTTTTAGGGCTTTTAAGAGGTGTTCTATACCCCTCATCCCCCTTAGTTATACTACTGATTTGCAGTTAACTTCTGGTGTTCTACAGTCTAATTGGACTTTTAAAAGATTTATTCATATTTGCTTGTGTTTCTTTTATCACTATAGTATTCGAAGACCACAAACATTTTTGTTAGCATCATTTTGAGAATAGTTCAATCTTGTTTTTATAAATATACATTTTACTTATATGACTAGTATACGTCTAACCTAATATATAATATTGCAAGTGCCATGTATAGACAAAATATCAGTTATAAATAATTATATAATTGTTAATTTATTATCAACTCGGTTGATCATCCTTTTGAAAGATTATTGTTTATCATTAGTTTTTGTCATATCATATTTAAAATATACAGTTAGTACAATGTTACAAATGAAATTTTGCTTGTATAGTATTCTAGTTGTTAGTCATAACTTTTGAATCACTTAAACAATAACATATCTTATTATTATCTTATATTGTCACTTAATCGTTATTAACATTGTACAAACAATAACAATGTAAAACAAAAGATGCTCTTTACACACCTCAATTTTGGTTTTATTTGACCTCTTACATGGCTTCTCAAGGTAAGTCAGTGATGGTGGTTTGTTTCTGTAGTATCTAATTATTTCTTTGTTAAATAAGACATATTTCATTATTCTTATGTATTGAATTGTTGGTCTTAAAGCTTTGGTGATGTAATGTATATTTGTTGCTGGATAATTTTTCGAGGAATTTCAAACTTTACTTTAGGTACTGGGACTCTGCTTATTACATTCATAATAACTAAATAGCTGACATTTACAAAATAATTCATTCATCAATTTTAACCCTTAAAATGCTTGTGAGATGTTTTCACCAACATTGTTCTTAACGCTTCAAACTAAATATGATGGTTTTTATCGATCTGTGACAAAGGCAAAGTGTAGTAGATATTGTGGTAAACTAATTGTAATACTGACTGCAGAATGAGACAACCAGTCAGTGCTGCTCTGTAGATCGCTGATTGTCATTTTATATTGTATACAAGAAAGTAGTACTGATGATAGAGAAATAAGATGGTATTATGAAATCCCTAGTTGAGAATTTAAACAGTGAAAATGTCTCTTCTCAGGAAGTCTTTTACACATCTCCCTTTAACCAAAACCAATAACTTGCTACAATGTATTTATAATAACTATAGCTTTTATTGTGTTGTTATTCAATTTATTGTTTTGATAAGTATAGTAGGCTAGCATATAAAATAGGTTGTATGTATTGATTTATCTGTACCAATTTTGGGTAAGGTAACGGTTACTATGGATGCGAATTCTGACGAAAATCTGTTCTGACGAGTTCGTACGAAGTCGTCCGAACAAACAAAAGCCTGTTTTCTAATGATACTGTTTACAGTGACAGCGATTTTTGCGTCAGAAAAGACACGAAGTCATCAGAACGATTTGATCGATCAAACATGTTTGATTTTTTTGTGCGGCCAGCAACTTATTTCATCCTGTGCGTCGAATTTTAGAGTTATTAAATTAAATTAACCATGGATATTGATGAATTAATCGGTCTTGTGTACGAGAACAGGTGTTTGTGGGACATAAGAGATAAAAATTACCACAACAGAGATCTTGCTCAGAAGAATCAGAATATGGTTGCACTCAGCACAATTTAGGGAGAATGTGGGTTTTCAGTAAAACTATTTTTAAGGAAAATTATTCTTTTTATCAAGCAAAGGTTGTTTTATTTCTAGGGTTAATTGTTATGTCAGCACAATTTAGGGAGAATGTGGGTTTTCAGTAAAACTATTTTTTTTTTTTAAGGAAAATTATTCTTTTTATCAAGCAAAGGTTGTTTTATTTCTAGGGTTAATTGTTATGTCAATCAGATTTTCAATAATTTTATAAATGAATCTAATTTGGTTTTTTTTTATGAGATTGTTTTGTTATAATAAATAAATAATTTTTATTTTACCAATTAAATACATTGTTACATACATACTACCAAATATCGGGTTAACATATTCTGTTTTTTACCCTATTCAACAACATTATTTTTAATAACGGCCTTTCAAGAAAATATTGTTCATCGAGTTTATCCATTTAGCTGGGCAACTTTGATACGTACTGACTATCAGAAGATCTGAAAACGCGCACACTGTAACCGCCTTGTTCTGACGAGGGTTTCGGACGTACTCGTCAGAACAGATTTTCGTCAGAATTCGCATCCATAGTAACCGTTACCTAAGGAGTTATAGTCACAGTACCTCGTTTCTGATTGACTGACGTTAGCTGTTAATAAACTATTACGAAAGCTCCACATAAATGAGTAGATTTTAGAGTTGTTGTTGACTAATGAACTTTAAAGTTTATATTTCAATTGTTCAAATTTTCATCTTTATTTATTACTTTAATTTTAAAATATCCATTGATAATAATTTTTGCTACAAAAAGTAAGACAAATGTCCCCCTAAGTAGTATAAAATTTAACTGCATTGTAACTAAAAAACTACAATAAATGCAATATTTTATCTTACTAAAACATTTAAAATGCTATTCAAAAGGAGGTGTAAAGAGTGTTTTTGTTTCTCATATCATGAAACAGAAAAAAGTGCTTCTTTCATCTTCAGGAAACACAAAGGCCAAAACATTTGTTTAAATATTTAATTTTAAACATAACTACTTGCCTGGGTATTTTACTTTATGCTAATTTAATTATGTATATATTTTAATTAACTTAACATTCAAATTTATAGCTAACTCAATTCATCCCTGCTTTGTTGAGGGAATCTCGTTGGGTATTAACAAAAAGATGATTAAAAAAAAATTACTTCTAGTAATTAAAATGAATTTAGAGTGTATAGGCTGTTATAAAGAAATCTAATTAGGCTATTTTATTCTTTTTTGATAAAAAAATTTTAGTTACCTTAATATCTTGTTTATGTAAAACTTTTTTACTATAGTAACACCTAACCCAAACTCTATTACAGTTTTAGGCTTATGTTTAGAATAAATTTAATTAAAACTTTTCATGCATAGGTTCAAATTTTTGTATCACCTAATGACTGTTAAGCTTAATACCAAATTTATTGTACTACATATCCTATAGATTAATACCAAATTTGTTGTAATACACATTATATCTCCTCAAACTTAAAAGACCATCACATAATCTTTTGTATTTTGCCCTTATAGGGGTTTAAATTGTTATAGCTACGTTAAGGTATAACATGTCCACAACATATATCCACAATGTTAAGGTGGTATAATCGTTTTTTGGTTGAGCAAAACAATTTTATGATAGTCACAATCCTTCAATCCTTATGGCAGAAGAGAACAATAAAAAGTGTTGTCACTTCACGAAAAATTGTGGACATTTGTAATTTTGGACTTGGGCCATTTTAAAACCAGGCCCAATAGAAAACTGCTGAAGATAAAAATGTGAAATTTGTACAGTAGGTATGTGAAATACGACTGGTGGAATTGATATATTTTTTATTTTTAAAACCATGAATTAAATTTTCCCCGTTATATAGTACTGTATGTTCCCAAATTGTATGCACACTGAAACTAAACTATTAGAGATACAGCAAAGATTAAATGGATCAAGTTGTGGGTACTAACAAAACCAACAAATCAATGTGATAAGGTTCATTATTGGTTCACTCGCTACGCTTAAAAGTAAGTTTTGGTAAAAAATTTTAAACTGTCAGCTCTTATTAATACATAGTACAGAACTTTTTACATGGAATTTCTTTTACTTTTTTAATATTATGATGAAAATTCACCACCAGCAAGAAGGGGCCTTACGGGTCCAAGCAGGACACCTCTATATAGAACAAATTGAGCTATAGATCTGAGCTGAAGCTTATTACGTGACATGTAGTGTGGCAAACTCTTCACCTATTGTAGATATACATACTGTACAACTGTCATTCAAAACACTTTAAGCAGATTTAAGAATCTTACGTCCTGTTCGACATACAAATAGATACTACTAAATGTAAAGAATACAGTACATTTCCAATTTATTTACTTTTTGGACGAGGCCTTTTGAAACCAAAGGTTTCATCATCAGGCGACTCCACGAGAGGCCTTGTCCAAAAAGTAAATAAATTGGAAATGTACTGTATTTTTTACATTTAGTAGTATTTATGAGTTTTTCCAATTGCTCCAAGAGTTTTCAATACAAATGATGTCTGAAGATGTCTAGAAATTCAAATAACAAGAGAATATGAATTTCATTAATTGGTATTGGTCTATTTAGTATATAGGCCTAATATCACTAACCTAATTATCTAACAATGAAATAGCTCTAAAATAGCTCACATATTTTGACTGTATCATACACACATTCACATGGCGTTGTTTATTTCTAAATCATGCTCGATTCCTTAACCATGTCTAAGAAGAAAAAGTTCACATGAGCCATACAAAATGTGGTTCTCAAAATCAAAATAACCCAAGGTTATGCTAACAGCAATTTTAATAAAAACCGAAATTATGAGTTTTATGTTAATCCTATTTATTACTTAAAAGTTTAAGCTTGTATACTTTGTGAGAATGCTGAAATGATAAATATCCCTATATACTATCATGTTGAAAGAATTCGACCCAGGACTTCCGATTCAGTCGCTGTATTGATGTTATCCTTCTTACAGGATCCACTGTTCTTTAGAAAAGTGTTCATGTACTCGATATTGATTTTGTCGTTATTTCTCAATATTTTCTTGTGTAACTCCTTCAGTGGACATATTAACACTAACTAAATAGTGGTACCTTGTAAATTTTTTATAACTGATGCCTATCAGAAGGCAAAATGTTTTACTTCTTCTGACTTGTGCAAGTATACCTTTAAAGTGGTTGTGCTCACTTATGGCATGGCAGATTTCGTTGAAACTAGTACCGTTGGAATTTCAATAAAATTCTCCAAATATCTGATGTCTAGTACATTTTTTTAACTCTACTGGTTATTTTATATTTGACTTTAAAAACTTTCAACAGACACAGTTTTTTTATATTACAGAAAATAATACAATTATTTGTTTATTATTTTTCTCTTACCTATTCAAACTAATGTGCCAAATTTGGTTTCTTTAGCTTTACTAGTTTTAGAGGTAATTTGTTAATAAGAAATAGCGCTAAACGAAGTGGTAAAAAGTTATTCTTCATTTTTAGCTTAAAATCACATATAAAATCTGAAAATGCATTCCCAGCCCAACCTTTTTGTTACAACCTGTATACTGTTTATTTAGAACATCGGCTGTTGATTTCCCAGCTGCTTCCTAAAGAGATGACTTAAATGAGTCAATGGCCTTTATTAGTATTTTTAAGGGAATGTTTGAATCTGTTTTTGCGTAAAAATATTTCTTGAAACTTCTACCAATTGTGAGTATTGAACAAGGAAAGATTCTATTTATTAACTACAATTCCTAATAAAAAATCCATCAGATAAGGATATATAAGACATGTGATGTATATGTGCATATTTTTACATAAAGTGGTTGGTAATGTTTCAGTCTTGCAGATCATAAGACAACTCATATGCAGTTTAAAATTTTTTCCTCCTTGATCACTTAGTACACATTTAACATAAAAATTCATTAATAAAACAAATAAATATTATTTGCTACATTTTTTTAAATTTGTGTGTGGTATCAAATCTATCAAGAGATTCTCTAGTTTAATATGTTGCAATACATAAAATTGTATAAACTTCTTTCCCCTAAATAATAAAATATGAAGAGTCGGCTAAATCTTAACTTTTTTTGCTATATGAAATGTTGCTCAAAGACTTACCAATTGTCTTATCAAATACTTTTAAAATATTAAACGAGCAAATATAAAAAAAAATTACACATATTAATCTTGTCTTGCCTTTCAACCTAGCATATAAATCTAAACCTTTTATATAATCACTTTGCTTTGAAAGGCTTCACAAAATAGCGCACATGAGCTAAATTCATAATTTTACTGACATCTTGGGTTGTTATTGTAATTGAAGACTTGAAATATATAATAGGCTACGTTTGTTTATCATGAAAAAGGTTTTGTTTCCTCTTAAAATTTAGTGTTTTAGAAGAATCGTACTTGCTATTGAGTGGTTTGTTATACAAAAAAAAAACTTTCATAAGACACATTAAATATGTTTGACATTGCATTACTACATATATTTTGTAATTGAACTAAAATTGATATTCCATAAACAAGAACTGGCTCACATCTTCACACAAAATTTCTCTATATTCACAGGAACATTTTATCCATTACCCTCCCTTCACTAAATCTGCGACGACGATAACTGTAATTAGAATTTCCTTTTTTTCAATATATGGTCGTTTAACAACACAAGATATATTTCAAATTATTGTCAAACTATTTTATTAATTTTTAAACTATCGATTTATAATTCATAAAATATTAATAACCGAACAAGTACCCCAGATTTAAAAATTTTCATTTTGTAATGTAGGCCTACATGAAATCACCTTCAATAATTATTTATACCTTCACCAGCTTTCCATACAGTATTAAAATCATACTTCCTTCTGTTTATTAATTATTTTAATTGACTGATTAACAATGACTTAGCTGATCAAAATTATTCCATAACTTTCAATCCTTATTAATTTATATCTTAGAAAAACTTACTTTCCCTCCCTGCTTTTGCATATTTTAAAGCTTCAAATTTTTTTCTGATATCATTTAATCCACTACCTATTTGTGCCCCCTCTTTTAAAAAACTGACATTAAATCGCAATTTATGATTGGACAGACCTTCACATCACTGTAACGGATCCCAATTGACACTTCAATCATTCCCACTGTATCTACAAAGCATCCAAAGGATGCCTAGCTCAACTACAAGCAGCTCTTCCACATCATCAGTATTAGAGCTTGTTCCTTTACTAATTAATATTAGTCCTTTAATGATCATTCCAAATTAACAATTCTTTGATTTCTTTTAAAATTAAATATTGGTTATTCTTCGCAAAAGCTCAAAACCCACGGTTCTGATATTGAAGTTATAGCTCATTTTATTTTATTTTACATTTATTAGTTTTTAAGTTATATTAACCTTTATTAAAGAAACGTTTAGCTGGATTGTTATTTCACCAGTGTTAATAAATTTCAACAATTTGGTTTTTATATTTATTTTAAATAAAATAAAATTAAAGGTTATAAGTTTATATATTTTTTATATTATTTAGATGAATCATTCATTTATCTAAATAAATGTATAGTATTTTGTATCTTTTGTAACTCGTAGTCAAAAAATAATTATCTATACTGTATAACCTTATTTATACCACAATAAAACCTTTATTTCAAGAACATAATTTCCCAAGTAACAAATAACCCTCAGCACAAGCTATCAATACAACATATATCATTATCAGTACTTGTCAATTTAATATTTATCACAACAAAATCTTACCTTCTTTTCTTGTAGGTAAAATAAAACTGCTTATAATTGACATTTTGTTAAAAGGTATACACCATTGATGGCAAAATTCCTCTCCATTGTTTTTACTTATATAAGGGAAAAGGAAGGCAAGTGATGCAAACAAACACATTCACCCAAAGTGGATTTTATTTAAACATTTTATTGTAATAAAACATTTACAGGTACGTTTCTGGGAACTCAAATTTGACTTCCCTCCCTGTTAACTTCTTATACACTGAAGCAAATGTGTCGAGCTGAAACATACAAAAATAAAGGTATAAATTCACAACAACCCAAATATTCACATTCAAATATTTCAAATTAGTTTTCAGTATGGTTACTTTTTCTAATTCTGAACAAATATTAGTCACAGCATAAAATAATGAGAAATAGTTAGGAACCTTATAAGTAAGAGAATTATAAAAATTTTATAACAACATATAATTAATATTTTTTATCGTACCTTATACTAAACAAATTTAGAAAATCTGTTAATTTAATCTTTACTTAAAGTTAGTGTATGTATTAATTATTAAAAGGATATAAAACGATTTTGGACATTTGCCATTATTATATGTTACAAAATGTATAACAACTTTTCGATGATTAAAACAATGTTATATTATACCTTTTGTAACACATAACAATGGCAAATGCCCGTTAACTGTAAATTTACTTATAAAAACATCATAAAACGTAAAATTATTCATCAAGAAAAATATACAGATAAATAGTATTTTATAACTGAAAGTCTCAACTTTTGATTCATATACAAAATTTGTTTGTATGAGAAAATGGTGGTTGGCACCAACTATAGTACGATTCCTATCATTGCAAGCCTGGACGTTTGGTTTTATTATGTATTTCTAATGTAGGGATCTCAATTAATTTTCATACTTTTGTGTTATCACAAGGAAGTAGTCTTCTAAACTCATGTGAAGTTTACACAAAATATTTCAGCCCAAGCATTAAACAACAGTTTATTTTTCACAACTCAGGCTTGCATATGTACTGTACTAGTCACTCACTACTAGCATATGTACTGTACTAGAATTAACTTACTGATGGTTTAATATGTGATAAAAATAAACTCAAAACTTCAACTAGAATCTAGCTGATTTTCAGGTTATTTGTTTATCCTATATAAACTTCATGGTGGTTATGGACAAACATTCTGTATAATGATGGACGAATTGGCCACCAATATGTAGTACAAAGCACTATATTAAAATAAACAAAAGAATCATATGAAAATGCTAATTTTTGTTAAAGATAAATGCATATTGTAAGAAATCTTCACTGATCAACACCTAGCTATCAACAATACAAAAACAAGATAAATACTGACTACTTACTAAAATTTAACATTCAACGGTCTTGTCAAAAAAAAAATGGATAACTGCCATATAAACTTCACACTTAACAAAGATTTCCTGATAAAACAAACAGTACTGAAAAACTTGAAACAGCACTACCTTCCTACTATAATATAAAATAGTGACACATTTAGTTGCTGTAAAAACCGGACCTCCACTACTACATGATAATATAAAAAGCTTACTGGATATCCTTGCACTAGTTATAATTTTTAATTACTTCTATTATAAGATAAAATTTGAATACTGGATATCTAATGTCATGATAACAATTACAATTGTTTATAGTAATGCTGTATGTACTTTAGATTTTTTTTTCTGTACCTAAAGGCTTTTTCTTTTATGTGATAGAATTTGCTTGTATTTTAATTTTTTATAAATTACTCTAGTTCATTTATTTAAACACTTTTTTTAATGTTAGCTCTACATTAACCCAGCACGACAAGAGCCTGGCCAGGGCACAGAGAGCTGATATTGTGGCACTGTTGTGGACCATTGAGAACTTGTCGCCAACAACGGACTTGTCAGTGCTTGTGATCTGTGACACCAATAACAATCTCACCTTGTGATCAATGTTCGTCTGCTGGTTCTTGTCCAAATGGACCTTTATCAGTTGTTTACCGTCCATCTTGACCTGTATCCTCTTCCCCACTATTTCAGCAGGATACACTAAATCCTCTAATATAGCATCATACACAGCAGTTAGTGTTCGGCTGCAACAACACATCTGGTAAGTAAAAGAGTAACACAAGGTTTGATTAAAAAACACAGTATGTAAGATATAACGGCTAAGTTTCAACATATATTTTTAACGAAGTTCTAATTAACATATCAAATTAAATATCTTATTGCATCAATCAAAATAAGGTCACAATGGCGAACATACAGGGATAGTAATAGTATATTGTAAAATGTACTAAATTTGTAAGATAATTTTATTGCAATAAAAATGTTTTAATGTGAATACAAAAAACCCACTGTATGATTTATACAAATTATATTTCCTTAGTAAAAGTTACATGACATAAATAACCAGTGTAAAAAAAGTGGTTGGCACGAAAAACACTGGAAATTTTAATACATAAACATTCAAGGATGCCATAAAAAATGTTTTGAGACTTGAAAATTAGGTACTAAAATTGTGTATGTATTTTTCTAATAGAACTAAATAATTGGATGAACATATTTTGTAATGAGTCAAAGAAGAGTTTTATAAATATGAGACACTGTAAGATATACATTGTCATAAAGTACTAAAAAATAAATGTTAAATTTACATTTTTATAAGATTAGGAGTGTTAAAAAAATTTACAGTTTTTATTAGGTTTAACTACAAGAAGATGCATATACAATGTATGGATCAACAATGCTGAAAAAACAAAATTCAAAATGGTTCTTAAAATTTACTTTATATCCGCCTTTTACACTAAATTTTAGTCTGTAATATAACTATCATAATTTTATTTTTAACCCTCTCCTGGTCACGATAATGTGATATGCTTTAAAATTGCCATTCAAACAGCTCTATTTAAATAGAAAAACTGTTACTTACTATAACTATTGAGAATAATTTTTTACATAATAACAGTTATTTCTTGTACATAACAATATGTCAGTAAACAGTAGGAATTGTGATGAAAAATGACAAAATAGGATTAAACATTTCATATATTACACCTAGATAGCATCGCTGAGTATTATCATTCAATTTATAGCACCAAGCTCACTGCCGTGATTACCCAGGAGAGGATAAAAGTAAGAACTGACTGCACACTAAGCAACGTAGGCTGTCATGTGACATCCATTGAAGATTAGCTACTCATCGCAAATCCTTCACTATGTTCCACCTCTTAGGTGAAGTTGGTTGTGTAGATATACTGTTTTGTTTGTCATAATATTGATCAATAATCCTGCCAATTGTTACGTGCACTACAATGTTCATTACTTCAACTCAGCAAAAAGTTTTTGCTGCTGAAATTCATTGGCAGCTTATTCTAATTTTGAAGTTTATGGCAAAAGTGTAATGGAAATGTACATAAATAGTGTAAGCATTTAGACGAAGAATGGATATCTGTTAATGATGAAGAAAAATCTAAGTAGCCTACTGTCATAAATGAAAAGCACTTCACTAATGACAAACTTTGAAATAAATTCCTGCATTCCTGAATATCAGAAAAACTCCTGTTTTTCAATTAGTATTTTATCAAATTGGTACTAACAAACGATTGTAACAAGTAGATGGCTTACTGTAATTTCAGAGGCTAGACATCAGGACATTAAGTGGCATCGTTAAAATTTCTAAAAAAAAAAAAAAAAAAAAAAAAAAAAAAAAAAAAAAAAAAAAAAAATTCAAGCAAAAACACATTTAACACAAAACATTATGGTCATAGTTCTTCTTGAATCAGAAAAGCATTTTTCTAATAATACTTTCTGGCTAACAATGTAATAAACCCATTGATAAAACCGGTACAATCAGATAATGATTACCTAGGGATAAAAATTATGTATATATTAGAGACATGATGAGTTAGTTTAACTCTTTAGTTTTTTGTTAGCATATTCCAATGACATTAAGTGAGGTAAAATATTAAGAAATGTACTTAAAGAGAATTTTATTAATATACTAGACTTAAATTGTTTGGGAGTACCCAAAATGTTAAAATACAGAATATACAATTATGAATGATCAATTATTTAAAGTAAATGTGTCACTTCACTTAGTAATGGTCATCTAATAAACAAGAAGCCACTGTGGAGAAATGGCAGATTACTGTTTGTCCACTTTGACACTACACAATCACCAAACTGCACAGTAACACAGTGACAGTTGTCAATATGTTGTCAGTTTCACACGTATTAAAAAATAAATACAGTACAACCCCGATAAGTCGGCCGCCATTAACCCGGAAGTCCGGCTAACCCGGACCAATTTTCAATTAAAAAATAAAAATCAGACAACCATTTCAATAATAAAAACGTAATATTTTTGAGTGGTATAGTATCCGTGAATCGATGTTGCATCAGTATTTGATGGGACTGTACGACAGTGAGTGTGTAACTCATGGATTCTCGGAAACAATAACAGACGCGTATTTCCTTAAATCCTCTCCCACGCTACCGCCACGCCTGGCCCCTCAGGTACCGTTCGTACCTTGCTCCGCTCGCTTGTGCCCGTGTTGTGTGTGTAGTGTACTGTATTGTTTGCTTCGGTTCTGCAATCGTGCTTCAGATAGTGTGCTTCATTTGTGTTGTGCGTTTGGTTTTATCTATGCGATGGCAACAAAACGTAAAAATGTTGTAGTGACAATGGAAAAGAGACTAGAAAATTTTACTGCGAGTCAAGGATCATTGGATAGGTGGAAAAAACAGCATGGTATTCGCCAACTATCTATCACAGGAGAAAGTCTATCTGGGGACAACAGCACTGCTAAAGACTATAAAAACAAGTTTTTGGATTTTGATAAAGAAGAAAATTTTACGGCAGATCAAATATATAACGCCGATGAGACGGGTCTGTTTTACAGAATGTTGCCGAGCAAAACTTTGGCCTCAAAAACTGAAAAAGACGCAAAGGGATACAAAAAAAGCAAAGACCGATTGACAATAATGGCCTGCAGCAATGCTTCGGGGAAGCATAAATTTCCTCTACTCCTAATAGGAAAAGCGAAAAATCCGCAAGCACTGAAAAACGTAAATTGGGATTTTCTACCAGTTGTCTACAAGTCTCAAAGAAGTGGATGGATGGACAGCAACACTTTTAAAAACTGGGTTTTTTATTGTTTTGTGCCAGGTGTGACGAAATATTTAAAAGATTGTGGGTTGCCAATTAAAGCTGTCCTACTAATTGATAATGCTCCTTCACATCCGTCTGCAGATGTGCTAGTCAGTAGGGACATTACCGTCAAGTTTTTGCCGCCTAATGTAACAGCGCTATTACAGCCCATAGACAGGGGGTTCTCGAGAAAATCAAGAAGGTTTACAGAAGACAGATGCTAAGCACAATCATTGAAAATGAAGGAGAACACGGTGTAGTTGAGATTCTCAAAACATTTAATGTGAAAACTGTAATGTACATGATTGCAGAATCTTGGGACCAAGTGACTAGAATTAGCATAATTAAATCTTTGAAAAAAAAAACTGTGGAAGGGTGTATAAAAAAAACTGTGGCGACTTGCCTGAAAATATAATTCAACCAGTAGGGAACTGTAATATGGAAAATGACTCTCCAGACGATGTCCAGCCCCAAGAACTTTAGTATATGTTCCAAAATATTGATGGCTGCTCTGAAGTCGATGAAAATGACATTACTCTATGGTTAGGGGCAGACAATAACGGAGGCTATGAGCCACTTACTGACGAGGAAGTGATCGCGTCGTTTTTACCTGATGCTAATGAATCAGACGCTGAGGAGGCAGACGGGGGACATTGAAGATCGAGTGATGAGTCATGGAGATGCAGTGACCAAACTAAACGAACTAATGGTTTATTTCGAGCGGCAGGCAGAAACATCGACGGCTGAATTGCTAATGTTGAAGAGACTGTGGGATCGCACAGCACGTAAGTGGCAGACAACATTGTCACAACCAAAGCTGACTGAGTTTTTTTACCAGGAAATGAACAGTTATAAATGTACTGTAAGGATTAATAATAATTAAATGTGCATATGTTTGATGTTTTTACAATTATAATGGAGTTTATCTGTAAGTATACTGTATTTTATTAATATTTACCTAATTCTCCGGCTAACCCAGATTTTCGTTAACCCGGATCGGCCGCGGTCCCGATTAATCCGACTTATCGAGGTTTAACTGTATATAAGAATGTTTTTGTAAATAACAGAAAGACCCCCTTTGTATTATACAACGATATCAACTAAATATAGATTTTTTTAAAGGAAGAACACACTGTGCAATAATTTAGAAATCCCCTTATTTGTGTAAGAACTCTACAATGTTAGCCAAATAGGGATAGATTCTCACTGGAACATAATACTCTAAAGATAAAAAAGTCTACCTTAATCAAGTAATACTATATAAAAATGTATAGTAGAATTACTAATCGTTTGGCAAACTTGTTTGAATATCTGTTTGGTCCGGGTAGTAGTAGTAAACTTTTCAGTTAATGTACAATGAATTTTATTTTAAAATAAATATGTCACTTCCTTAGTAATGGTCACCTTATACAAAAGGTGCCACTGTGGAGAAATGACAGTTTACTGTTTGTCCACTTTGACACTACACAATCACCAAACTGAGCAGTAACACTGGGACAGTTGACAATATTTTGTCAGTTTCACACGTATTCAAAAATAAGTATATCAAAATGTTTTTGTAAGTAACAGAAAAACTCCCTTTGTGTTATACGATATCAACTAAATATAGATTTTTTAAATGGAAGAACACACTGTGCAATAATTTAGCAAACCCCTAAAATACTACAATGCTAGTCAAAAAGAGACAGATATTCACTGGAACATGACATTCTTAAGAAAAAAAGTCAACCTTAATCAAGTAATACTATATAGAAACGTAATATAGAATTTACAAATCTTTTAAAAACATTTTTTAATATCTGTTTTGCTCTGGGTGGTAGTAGACAACTTTTCAGTTAATGTACAATGAATTGTATTTTAAAATAAATGTGTCACTTCCTTAGTAATGGTCACCTTATACAAAAGGAGCCACTGTGGAGAAATGACAATTTAATATTTGTCCACTTTGACACTACACAATCACCAAACTGAGCAGTAACACTGGGACAGTTGACAATATTTTGTCAGTTTCACACGTATTCAAAAATAAGTATATCAAAATGTTTTTGTAAGTAACAGGAAAACCCCTTTGAAATACATGATATCAACTAAATATGGATTTTTTAAATGGAAGAACACACTGTGCAATAATTACGCAAACCCCTAAAATACTACAATGCTAGTCAAAAAGAGACGGATACTCACTGGAACATTACATTTTATACTTAAGATAAATAGTCTACCTTAATCAAGTAATACTATATAGAAACGTAATGTAGAATTTACAAATCTATAAAAAAAAAAAAATGTTTTAATATCTGTTTTGCTCTGGGTGGTAGTAGACAACTTTTCAGTTAATGTACAATGAATTGTATTTTAAAATAAATGTGTCACTTCCTTAGTAATGGTCACCTTATACAAAAGGTGCCACTGTGGAGAAATGACAGTTTAATGTTTGTCCACTTTGACACTACACAATCACCAAACTGAGCAGTAACACTGGGACAGTTGACAATATTTTGTCAGTTTCACACATATTCAAAAATAAGTATATCAAAATGTTTTTGTAAGTAACAGGAAAAGAAAACCCCCTTTGAGATACATGATATCAACTAAATATAGATTTTCTAAATGGAAGAACACACTGTGCAATAATTTAGCAAACCCCTAAAATACTACAATGCTAGTCAAAAAGAGACAGATATTCACTGGAACATGACATTCTTAAGAAAAAAAGTCAACCTTAATCAAGTAATACTATATAGAAACGTAATATAGAATTTACAAATCTTTTAAAAACATTTTTTAATATCTGTTTTGCTCTGGATGGTAGTAGTTAACTTTTCAGTTAATGTACAATGAATTGTATTTTAAAATAAATGTGTCACTTCCTTAGTAATGGTCACCTTATACAAAAGGTGCCACTGTGGAGAAATGACAGTTTACTGTTTGTCCACTTTGACACTACACAATCACCAAACTGAGCAGTAACACTGGGACAGTTGACAATATTTTGTCAGTTTCACACGTATTCAAAAATAAGTATATCAAAATGTTTTTGTAAGTAACAGGAAAACCCCCTTTGAGATACATGATATCAACTAAATATGGATTTTTTAAATGGAAGAACACACTGTGCAATAATTTAGCAAACCCCTAAAATACTACAATGCTAGTCAAAAAGAGACAGATATTCACTGGAACATTACATTTTATACTTAAGAAAAAAAGTCAACCTTAATCAAGTAATACTATATAGAAACGTAATATAGAATTTACAAATCTTTTAAAAACATTTTTTAATATCTGTTTTGCTCTGGGTGGTAGTAGTTAACTTTTCAGTTAATGTACAATGAATTGTATTTTAAAATAAATGTGTCACTTCCTTAGTAATGGTCACCTTATACAAAAGGTGCCACTGTGGAGAAATGACAGTTTACTGTTTGTCCACTTTGACACTACACAATCACCAAACTGAGCAGTAACACTGGGACAGTTGACAATATTTTGTCAGTTTCACACGTATTCAAAAATAAGTATATCAAAATGTTTTTGTAAGTAACAGGAAAAGAAAACCCCCTTTGAGATACATGATATGAACTAAATATGGATTTTTTAAATGGAAGAACACACTGTGCAATAATTAAGCAAACCACTAAAATACTACAATGCTAGTCAAAAAGAGACGGATACTCACTGGAACATTACATTTTATACTTAAGATAAATAGTGTACCTTAATCAAGTAATACTATATAGAAACGTAATATAGAATTTACAAATCTTTTAAAAACCTGTTTTAATATCTGTTCTGCTCTGGGTGGTAGTACTTAACTTTTCAGATAATGTACAATGAATTGTATTTTAAAATAAATGTGTCACTTCCTTAGTAATGGTCACCTTATACAAAAGGTGCCACTGTGGAGAAATGACAGTTTACTGTTTGTCCACTTTGACACTACACAATCACCAATCTGAGCAGTAACACTGGGACAGTGGACAATATTTTGTCAGTTTCACACATATTAAAAAATAAGTATATCAAAATGTTTTTGTAAGTAACAGGAAAAGAAAACCCCCTTTGAGATACATGATATCAACTAAATATAGATTTTCTAAATGGAAGAACACACTGTGCAATAATTTAGCAAACCCCTAAAATACTACAATGCTAGTCAAAAAGAGACAGATATTCACTGGAACATGACATTTTTAAGAAAAAAAAGTCAACCTTAATCAAGTAATACTATATAGAAACGTAATATAGAATTTACAAATCTTTTAAAAACATTTTTTAATATCTGTTTTGCTCTGGGTGGTAGTACTTAACTTTTCAGTTAATGTACAATGAATTGTATTTTAAAATAAATGTGTCACTTCCTTAGTAATGGTCACCTTATACAAAAGGTGCCACTGTGGAGAAATGACAGTTTACTGTTTGTCCACTTTGACACTACACAATCACCAATCTGAGCAGTAACACTGGGACAGTGGACAATATTTTGTCAGTTTCACACGTATTCAAAAATAAGTATATCAAAATGTTTTTGTAAGTAACAGGAAAAGAAAACCCCCTTTGAGATACATGATATCAACTAAATATAGATTTTTTAAATGGAAGAACACACTGTGCAATAATTTAGCAAACCCCTAAAATACTACAATGCTAGTCAAAAAGAGACAGATACTCACTGGAACATTACATTTTATACTTAAGAAAAAAAGTCAACCTTAATCAAGTAATACTATATAGAAACGTAATATAGAATTTACAAATCTTTTAAAAACATTTTTTAATATCTGTTTTGCTCTGGGTGGTAGTAGTTAACTTTTCAGTTAATGTACAATGAATTGTATTTTAAAATAAATGTGTCACTTCCTTAGTAATGGTCACCTTATACAAAAGGTGCCACTGTGGAGAAATGACAGTTTAATGTTTGTCCACTTTGACACTACACAATCACCAAACTGAGCAGTAACACTGGGACAGTTGACAATATTTTGTCAGTTTCACACGTATTCAAAAATAAGTATATCAAAATGTTTTTGTAAGTAACAGGAAAACCCCCTTTGAGATACATGATATCAACTAAATATGGATTTTTTTAAATGGAAGAACACACTGTGCAATAATTAAGCAAACCACTAAAATACTACAATGCTAGTCAAAAAGAGACGGATACTCACTGGAACATTACATTTTATACTTAAGAAAAATCGTCTACCTTAATCAAGTAATACTATATAGAAACGTAATATAGAATTTACAAATCTTTTAAAAACATTTTTTAATATCTGTTTTGCTCTGGGTGGTAGTAGTTAACTTTTCAGTTAATGTACAATGAATTGTATTTTAAAATAAATGTGTCACTTCCTTAGTAATGGTCACCTTATACAAAAGGTGCCACTGTGGAGAAATGACAGTTTACTGTTTGTCCACTTTGACACTACACAATCACCAAACTGAGCAGTAACACTGGGACAGTTGACAATATTTTGTCAGTTTCACACGTATTCAAAAATAAGTATATCAAAATGTTTTTGTAAGTAACAGGAAAACCCCCTTTGAGATACATGATATCAACTAAATATGGATTTTTTAAATGGAAGAACACACTGTGCAATAATTTAGCAAACCCCTAAAATACTACAATGCTAGTCAAAAAGAGACAGATATTCACTGGAACATGATATTCTTAAGAAAAAAAGTCAACCTTAATCAAGTAATACTATATAGAAACGTAATATAGAATTTACAAATCTTTTAAAAACCTGTTTTAATATCTGTTTCTGCTCTGGGTGGTAGTACTTAACTTTTCAGATAATGTACAATGAATTGTATTTTAAAATAAATGTGTCACTTCCTTAGTAATGGTCACCTTATACAAAAGGTGCCACTGTGGAGAAATGACAGTTTACTGTTTGTCCACTTTGACACTACACAATCACCAAACTGAGCAGTAACACTGGGACAGTTGACAATATTTTGTCAGTTTCACACGTATTCAAAAATAAGTATATCAAAATGTTTTTGTAAGTAACAGAAAAACCCCCTTTGTGTTATACGATTTCAACTAAATATAGATTTTTTAAATGGAAGAACACACTGTGCAATAATTTAGCAAACCCCTAAAATACTACAATGCTAGTCAAAAAGAGACAGATATTCACTGGAACATGATATTCTTAAGAAAAAAAGTCAACCTTAATCAAGTAATACTACAGTGTCGCTAAAAAGTTTAGGGACAGGCTTAAAAAAAACACAAATTTCTGACAAAAGTTTGTTTTTAATGGAAACAAATATTTAAATTATACAAAATAGTAAAATGGACATGAATACATACAAATCAGTAATCAATAGGTCCTCCATTAGCTTTATAACATTCTTTGATCCGTTTTGGCATCGAATCAATGAGTGTCAGACAGTCTTCCTTCTTGATACTCCGCCATATCTGTGCCAACATGAACTTCAGTTCAGCTTTGTTCTTGGGTTTGTTCTTCGCTAGACGACTGGCCATGGTATTTCATAAATTTTCTATCGGATTAAGATCCGGGCTTCGTGGTGGCCACTTCAGAACCTCAACATCATGATTACTGAACCATTCTTGTGTGTGTCTTGATTTGTGGCACGGTGCATTGTCTTGTTGAAAGATGTAATTTTCACCAAGCAATTTATTGGCAGATGGTAACATGAATTCTTCTAGAGTTTGACAATATTTAATACTGTTCATTGTGCCTTCAACGAACTGAAGCTCCCCAGGACCCTCACTTGAAATGCAACCCCATATCATTACTGCTTCGCCACCGGCCTGAACTGCAGGCGCTACACATGCTGGTAGAAATTTTTCAGTATTGGTACGTCATACCCTAACTCTGCGCCTTGGAAATAGTTCAAAACGGCTTTCATCAGAAAACAAAACACGCCGCCAAGCTTCTTTTGTCCACCCTAATCGAGCCTTGCACCAAACTTGGCGTGTCTTTTTGGCCTTGTCATTTAACAAAGGTTTGCGGATAGCGTAAAATGATTTCATACCTGCATCTCTAAGTCTGGAACTCACAGTTGCTACACTCACATTGTAACGATCATCATCTTGTTTCATGCTGCTTAGTAAATCAGGTGCACTTGCATTTCGGTCCTTTTTGCTCATCACGAGTAGCTTACGATCCTGCCGAGGCGTGGTTTTACGTGGCCTACCACTCCGCGGGGCATCAATCACGGTTACCGGCTAGGTTAAAACGTCGCACTGTATTTTCAACACATGTTTTAGACACATGTAACTTGGATGCAATTGTTCGGTATGAACTACCGGTTTTTATACATACCGATAACTTGCCATTTAATGTCCTCGGACACAGATGAGCGGCCCATAATCACAGCTTTAACTTTCACAAAACAGCGAAATAAACAAATCACAAAGAAGATTGCAGTACAACTGTCACAATGGCAGTGTGGAATGCGCGCGCAGGCTTGTTTCACAAAACAACCGCCAGAGGAACAATGACGTGCAGACCGCATGTCTGTAAATGAAGGCGTCTACTTGTAGAAGCGAAATTAAAACTCACATTTTTTGTTATAAAATGTTCGAAAATAAAATTTTATTTGTACCCTGACCAGTTGAGTACAAAATTTATTTGTAACATGACATATTTTTTTAAATGATCATCATATTATAATAAAAGTACTGTGCAAGTTTCATTACAATATGGCAAGCCGTTAAGAAGTTATAAAAATAAAATATCTAAAAAACAAGGTTTTTTTTGGCAGTTCCTTAAAATACATTAATGCATGCTTCTTCCACATTTTTGGAGATAAAATATTGAAATTTTGAATAAAAACTTGAATTGATGTCCTTAACATCCAACAATCAATAGCATTGAGAAATTAGTTAGTTTAGGGCCAACTGTAACATTTCTCTTTCAGACAGGTGTCCCTAAACTTTCTAGCGACACTGTATATAGAAACGTAATATAGAATTTACAAATCTTTTAAAAACCTGTTTTAATATCTGTTCTGCTCTGGGTGGTAGTACTTAACTTTTCAGATAATGTACAATGAATTGTATTTTAAAATAAATGTGTCACTTCCTTAGTAATGGTCACCTTATACAAAAGGTGCCACTGTGGAGAAATGACAGTTTACTGTTTGTCCACTTTGACACTACACAATCACCAAACTGAGCAGTAACACTGGGACAGTTGACAATATTTTGTCAGTTTCACACGTATTCAAAAATAAGTATATCAAAATGTTTTTGTAAGTAACAGAAAAACCCCCTTTGTGTTATACGATTTCAACTAAATATAGATTTTTTAAATGGAAGAACACACTGTGCAATAATTTAGCAAACCCCTAAAATACTACAATGCTAGTCAAAAAGAGACAGATATTCACTGGAACATGATATTCTTAAGAAAAAAAGTCAACCTTAATCAAGTAATACTATATAGAAACGTAATATAGATTTACAAATCTTTTAAAAACATTTTTTAATATCTGTTTTGCTCTGGGTGGTAGTAGCAGGTAACTTTTCAGTCAATGTACAATGAATTTATTATTTAAAATAAATGTATCATTTTCTTATTTATTGTTATCTTATAAATAAGGAGCCACTTTTTAGAAATGGCAGTATTATTTAATATTGTATTTACGTTTTCTCTAGATTTTCAAGTTTCACGTAAGTTATTGAATGTTTTATTTCTATTGTCTTATTTCAAAAAATATCAATGGTTCTTAAATACACAATTGTATATTATTCATCAGTCAAGGTATAGGCTTTTTATAAAAATTAAAAAACGTTACTGCTATTTTAAATTGTCTATCTCAGTCACACCCAAAGCAATTCAGAGAGTTTTCTGTAAATTATATTTATACTCCGCTTGAAAATCAGAGAGCTTGTCATCTTTAATTCAAAATTTGACCACTGTCCTGCTACCCTAGAGGAGTTGTGCCACAAAACACATCTCTGTACAAGAGCAGTTTTCTGTATGTCCTGTGATACTGAAAGTACAATAACTTCCATTAATCATTGGACAAGATCAAAGGGAACAAAAAAGCTTCTATGGTAAGATAAACTTTAATTTAAACTATTTTATAAATTGTATATCAAATAAATTAGATTATTTATTCCAGCTGCTAGAAGCAATCATTCATTATTTTTATACTAAAAACATTGGTTTATATTTTTATTTTAGGAGGATGTCTGAATAATTATTTTAAGGTTAATCATGTAACTAATACATTATTCTTCTTCCATTTCCATTAAATTTATATGTTGTATCATAATTTCAATTATTTTATAAATATTAAAGAAACCTTTGCATTATACTTTTTCCTTTAACCCTATATGTGTTGACTATATTCACTTGTAGTGCTAATGGTTTTAGGAGTTTTTGCAAGCACATGTTGAAAGTATATAATTACATGAAAATTAACAAAGTTTAATATATTATATATTTATTTCAGCAGAACATCAGAATAAGAAAATAATAATTAAAATTACTTACTGTTGCATGTTGAACAGTTATTAACCCTTTTAGTGCCAGGGATCTCGCTACGAGACAATGTAAAAAACACGCTTGAGTGCAGAGTTTCGCTCCGAGAAGAGACATTCTTACGTGAAAAGTGCCGGAGCCTCGGAACGAGATGATTTCTATTACATATTTAGTACCTCTATAACTTATACCATACTCGCTAATATCATACCAAAGGCTAATACATAAACTAAACTAACCTTTTCAACAGTTATACTTTGAACTTTTATTAGGTGACATAAACAACTAACAAAATGCCAACACTTTCTGAGCTGGATGGCTATCACAATGTTGTGACAAGTAGTGGAGCATTTTTTATATTATATAATTGTGCGTTTTTATTCATTTAAAATTTTTCTAAGTTATACTGGATTTTAAAATTGATAAAAAAGTGATGACAGTCACATTAGAAAACTTTTCGAAAATCTTTGTGCCTGTTATATGTCCGAGTGTCCATGAAGACAGTGTTTAGAGTTTGTTAAATGAGTAAGGCTATGTTTATGTTTGAGTTTTTTAATATGTAATGTTACATTACATATGCTTTTGCACTGTTTTTAAATGGTTTTTGTCATTAAAGTATTAAACTTTTTGTAAAAAAAAAAATAAACTTAACTAAATGTTATCCAAAACCCTGTGCTTTTTTAGCAAAACAAACCTCAAGAGCTTAAAAAATGTGTATAATTGTGTATTGTACAATATTAGGTTATTACACATGTTTTTTAGGGTGTTTTTAAATGCTCTTCATCATAAAAGTATTGAAATTTCAAAATAAATTTTTCTTATAGTAGTTAACTGGATTTTTATTTTGTTTCCGTAGAAAAGTCACTGTCTAAAGTGATTTTTAATTCTTTTTATTGTATTAACATCTTATTGTTATATACATTCTGTTGGATAGTTAATTTACCTTTCAATCGAATTAAAAGGGAGCTTTTTAATGATCAAAATTTAATTTTAAGTATTTTTGTTAACCTTTTATTTCAGTAAAAGTAATCTCTAGCAATTAAGTATTTTTTACAATTCTATATATTATACAATATTAGATTATTACAAATGATTTTGGGTTGTTTTTAAACGCTCTTTATCATGGAAGTATTGACATTTCAAAATAAGTCTTTTTTTACAATAGTTATTTCACCTAAAACTTGATTTTTATTTTGCTTTCATGGAAATTTTCCTGTTTTAAGCGATTTTTTAAATTTAAAAAATCTAAATGTTTAATGGTTTGTGATACATAATTTATTTAACTTTAAAAAGGAGCTTTTTATGATCAAAAATAAATTTTAGGTAACTTTTTTCAAAAACCTTGGGTTTTTATCCAAAACCCTCTTGACAATAACCTACACTTGTGTGTAGGTTAACTACACTAGTGAAGGCAACCTCAGATCAATTGGTGTTACATGGAACTTGAACTTCATTCAGTTTCAAGGATCACGTTGAGTAAAATACAATGTTTTGAGATTAATTAAGTCCTTTCAATGTGTTGCCAAGTTATTTCTTAATTTTATAATTTCTTAGAGACAGAAAAATTGTGTGAGATTTGTCCAGTTCTACAGGAAAATTCCTGACTATTCCCTGTTTCCTCGGTCGGATGTCTATCCTGTAAATACCTAAAATCACTTAATTGAAACGATTTACATTTCCAATTTCTTTCTTTGAAACTATTGGAATAAACAATATACTACAGCTGTTGTATGCTTGTTCACTGAGTTAAGAAAATTATTATAAACTTTGTGTCAAACCCACCTTCTTGGCCTTTTCTGCTTGTTCTTGGTTCGGGTCTTTCTTGTTGGCTTCGGCAATATCTTCCTCTCCCCAACAAATACAACATGTTTAGCACTAAATTTCTTTTCTAGCTCTCTGACCAAACGTATTTGGACTTTTTGGAAAGACTTGAGTTGAGGAATTGGGACGTAGATGATTATTGACTGAAAATTACAGACAGCGTTAAATACACAACACAAGAATATCAATAACAATAATTTTAATTGAAATATTTAACCCTTTCAGTGCCAGACATTCTCCCTAGTGCGCGTAGAAGAAGAGCCAGGCTATAATTGCCAATTTTTCAGCAGTTTGCAAAAACTGTCACAGTTTTGTTATTTATTTATGAAAATTGTTACTTTTTGTTTTGTTTTGCTCTAAACAATGTGCTTTAAATTAATACTGGAAAATAAATTAACTACAACGTGCATTAAAAATATAAAACTAGAAAAACTTTTACTTACATAAAATTTTATGACGAATTTTTCAGTTTGGTGTAAATATAAGGCCAGTAAAAAAATCCTTGTTCACTAAATTGAGTATGTATTTGAACCTCCACATACTTTTGAACACATACACAAAAAAGTTTTACATCTATCTTCAAAAATAAAGGTTTTATCATTGTTTTTAAAAAAATAACGCGTATTTGGATTTTTCGCACATCTTGCGGTACTTTGGGATTATACCATCCACACCAGTATGAAGAACACAAAAATAAAAATTTTAAGAAATAAACATTATAGAACGAAAAAACAACTCTTTAATTACAAAATTACAAACTTACAACGATTATCAATTGTTGGGGTCAGATTCCGTTATATGCCCCCAACTCTTAAACGTTTTTCAATGAACTTATAAAACGATGTAATTAAGTAACAGAACTAATATTCCATTTATCAACAAGTTTTCAGGTATTGTGATCGGTATTATTGTCGCTGTTATCTTATCTTTCTCGAGAATCCCGATTACGGCAGGTCGCTTATCTTTCTCGAGAATCCCGATTACGGCACGTTATCTACTAGACCGCTCGACATTGACCCTGTCTGAGGATGGGGAGGGGTTTGCGATAAGACAATTCCTGTTTTATATTGACGAAAATATTGTTCTAAGCTAATCTAGTAATCAGTAGAATCAAAATGTTAAATAACGATTCATGATTGGGTGTGGTCGGTATAATCCCAAAGTACCATCTTGCTAAACACTCTCCGTTTCCACTATCACTCACAACAACATTACTATCGTCTTCTAACACTCTCCGTACAGTGTTTTCACTAAGAGGTGATGCAATACGCTTCATTTTGTAAAAATTTTACAACAATAAACGAAACAAGTTAGCTCGGCGCAATCGGCGAAACTGCGTAGTTGGTTAGTAAACAACAGACGACAGCTGACTCAGACTAGCGACGTTCACAGCCACTTGATTTTGTTTTATTTATAACACTAATGTAATGGAAATACATTCAACTGAATGTGTTCTTAGTTTATATCTTTATAAATACAATTATAACAACATTTGGATTGTTTAGATATTTTTTTGTATTTTTTTACGAATATTTTAAAACACGTCCGTGTAGTCGGACGCTGGCTCTTCTTGCACATTTTATGTACGTCCGTGTAGTCGGACGTTGGCACTGAAAGGGTTAACCCCTTAATGGTTTTAGCTGAGATAATTCGTTGCTGATTTATGACCAGTAAAAATTCAATAAGAGTTATTTCGTCTTGCAACAATGACCTGTTTTATTTTGATCTGTGACAGTTTGCGATTCGATTCTCAGGAAAATTGCAAATAAATAACATACATAATACATTCTACCAGCTTCTTCTTATTGGAATCAAATACTTAATTTATAAACATACAGTAGAGCCCGTTAATCCGACCTAATTGGGACCGAGCCCTATTCGGATTATGTGATTGTTCGGATTAGCCAGAATTACAGAAAAATACGGTTTCAAACTTGAGAATGGGTCTATTTTGTTATAGAATTATCAACATTGTTTTTATTAAAACATGTTTTCTGACTGTTGCATTGTATTTCTTGACATATAAACGTGTTTGTGAATACTAAGCACATTTACTGTATTTAGTGTGAGAGTTCTATTGTTAAGCAATGTGAGCGTACTGGATATTGTACGGGTCCACGCGCTACGGGACGACGAGAACCTAGGTGATAAAGGAGAGTTTGGTCCCACACGCAGACGGTGCTGCAGCGCTTAACCTTGCACTACGATTACTTTAAATCAAATCAAAATTTCTTTATTCATTGGCACAACATTGTACACTGAATGGTGTCATCAATAGCATTGTACATCTAAAGTATTATTATTAACTATATAATTTGACATGTTCTGTATTTAAAATTCGTTAAAACTATAAAGAGCCTTGGCAATGAGAAAATATTTTAATTTTGATTTGAAAGTTGATAAAACATTTTCTGACTTTAAATATTGAGGTAATTTATTAAAAAAATATTGTGCCCATATATTGAGGTTTTTTGCGGAAAAAATTTTAAATGATGTGTGGGAATGGCAAGGTCATTTTTATGCCGGGTATTGTATTGGTGAAGTGTACCAAGCTGTGGCAAATTGGAAAATCTGAGCTTTACCGATAATATTGTTTCATAAATATACATACCATACACGGTCATTTATACCTAATGAAATAAAATGTTCTTTTGACGATGTGCCTGGTTTAAAACCCTTTTAGTGCCAACGTCCGTATATACGGACGTTTTAAAAAAACTACCGAGAATTGCCAACGTCCGTATATACGGACGTTTGAATAACTACTGAAGAATGCCGACGTCCGTATATACGGACGTTCGGAGTAAAAGTCATACCGCAATAATTTTTTAACTTGTTCTAAATTTGTTGGTATACAAACAATCAGAATGAAACCAATCTACATAAAAAAAAATAATAATAGTAATATGGTAAGGTTAGTCAGGTGTTTAGCCATGATAAAATGGCCGTAATTGTTGCATCAGACAAAGTTGTGTCAGCTGATAGTTCACGTCTAACCTCTGGTTTGGTTGTTTGTGTTGCTGCTTCCACAGTGTTTGTTTGTTTTGATAAATAGTTAACTAACAATGTTTTAATAACATAAAAAGTAAACTTCAATAAAATGAAAGCCACATTTGTGTGCAAACGCTGTAAAAAAGGATTGCATCCCTTATGTTTGCCTCACCATATTTGTGTTTACCGCCTAACTATAATATCTATGTACAAAAGTGTGTAAATTTTGTTGTTGATATTTTACAAAGTGTACATTATTTTTTAAGTAGAAAAGTAGTTTCAGACAGTTTTTTAATGGTTTCATAGTGGAAAATAGGTACTTTGGGATTATACCGACCACACCCAGACATGGTGTTATTTGACATTTTGCTTCTACTGATTACTAGATTAGCGTAAAACAATATTTCGTCAATATAAAACAGGAATTGTCTTATCGCAAACCCCTCCCCATCCTCAGGTCAAGTCGAGCGGTCTAGTAGATAACGTGATTGCAGAGTCGCGTCGCTTTGTTGTACTTCCGTGTTTTACTTCTACATTTCTCCAAATACAAAAATTCAACAAAAACAATCAATTACCAAACTAAAACTAAACTCTTTATTGAAAAAACACTCAAAACTTGTTTTTATTCTTGATCACATTCCGCCACCCAAAATGCGAGTGCCTCCGGCCATCAGCGCGGGCTTCGGCGGAGAATGAAAGAAAAAAAAGAAAGAAAAACATCCCTCGAGATAGTACCTATCAGTAAAATATCAAATTCTAGAGGGCTGATCAGAAATATAAATTGAATTGTAATGGAAAAGGCAATTAATTATGTACCCGTGCAAATCATGTGATGCCGCGCGGCTTGCCGTAATCGGGATTCTCGAGAAAGATAAGATAACAGCGACAACAATACCGATCACAATACCTGGAAATGCTTGTAAGTTTGTAATTTTGTAATTACAGAGTTGTTTTTTTTTTCCTTCCATCATGGTTTGTTTCTATAAATTTACATTTTTGTGTTCTTCATACTGGTGAGGTCGGTATAATCCCCAAAGTACCGGAACAATTATAAGCTTTACAAAGAAGCTAAATAGTGTAAATAACACAAAAAAGTGAAAATGTAACTTTCTAAAAAAATTGACATGATTTTTTTTTGTTTTTGAAATATTAATCAAAACTTTTTATGTGTGTATTCAGTTTTAATTCCTCTTATCAAGTGACAGTATGTGTTATAGTGAAATAATTTTTTTAAAGTACTATTTTTTATGTGAAACTGGAAAAATATAAAAACTGTAAGTAAAATGTCTACTTTTTTAAATTTTTTTAAGTTAATTACATTTAGAAATATAATTTGCTTTATAGTTTTTTTTTATAAGGAAATTTATTTTACTGCAAAACAATGAAAAAATTAGGAAAATATCTCAATATTTTGTAATTTTTTACAATTTTTTTTTAGTAAAACACTGCAAAAACGGCTGAAATAGGCCTGGCATCCTTCAGTAGTATTATGTGAAAAATCACTGGCATTTCTCAGACCAACTTTTGATTTTTTTGTCCTGGCACTAAAAGGGTTAAGTTTAAAAATTGATCTTACTGCTCTCTTTTGGATTTTTAAAATTGAGTCTAAATTTCTAACTGTTGTGGCACCATATATTTGAAATCCCAAAGGAAATAACGGAATGAATATAAGAAAAAATAGACTGTTCTTAGAGTTTTGACATCACAAAAATTTCTTAATCTATTTAAAGCATAAATGCCTGAAGCTGCCCTTGCAAGAACACTTTCAATGTGAGAGCTCCAGTCCAGGTTCTCGTCAATCGATAATCCTAAAAATTTTGAATTTGCTACTTGGAAAATATGGCTATCTTTATTTATTGTTACTGTTGGCTTGATTATTTTTTTTCATTTGTTTTGTGGTTAAATACTATAAAGTTTGTCTTATCAACATTCAAAAGTAATTTATTTGCTTCAAAAAATTGGGCTAAAAGTGATAAGTTAGTGCTGGATGACTCCTCCACTCCCTTTATTGAAGGTGCAGAAATTTTTTAGGTTTGCGTCGTCGGCATAAAAACAAAGTTTTCCAGGTTGCCTGATTTTAGGGTACATCATTGATAATAACAAATGAAAAACATATATATAACTTAGAGCAACAGGCTACTGCTACACCTGCCGATGTCATGTTTATGACACGATGGCGAAACTACGCGTCATCCAATAGACTCTCTTCAATGCGACGGAAGACAATAACTGAATTTATTGTCTTTTAACAATTAATATTGTACTCAATAATAATATCAGTACTGTACGTCCAATTTTTTGTTTGATTTCATTTCTTAATACAGTAATTTAACTCATACTATTAACCTATAAGTTTCAATTTTGGTACTGTATTTAACTTCATTATTTATGTACTGTACCGTACACAATTTGTCTTAATAAAATACTTTATGTCTATTTAATTAAAGTTTTCTTTGTTTATGTACGAAATGATGCACCCATTTTCATTTTTTAAGTAAATTAGTTCCTATAAACTTTTCATTATCGTTATAAATAATTCCTCCTGGACCTGTTCAGATTAACCGACGTTCGGATTACACGTGTTCGGATTAGCGGGACTCCACTGTACACTGTAATAATTATGAAATTTTATTTTTTTGAGGCCTTTCATGTTCAATGAACACATCATCAGACCTACATTGTCAGTTAAAAATAAAAGTTTATAATTACTGGAGTGTTTGTTTATAAATTAAGTTTAAGTGCATGGCAATAATCTGCCCCATAGAAGAAAATACATAATTTATCATTTTGCCACCAGATGGTGTTGCCATGCTGAATGGCTTATGTTGAGACTGTTATGCAATATTATAAATAACTGACACTCTTTTGTCATATTAACAGTAGGCTACTGTAATTGCAATGTAGGTTTGTACACTGCTTCTCTTTTGCAATATTTGGAATAAAATTTATAAATAATCAAAAAATTTCATGAAAAGCACTTTTTAAACATTTTTAGTATGCTGTTAAGGGGTTAATTCAAATGTCACCTACCACTAAGCTGTGTACAGTAGTACTCTAATTTAATCTCAACAATCTCCCTAGGCCATAATGATTTAAGGTATGACAAAGAAGTAATAAAACACCAAATGGTATTACAACGGTGAAAAAGATAATACAAGGTTAACAAAACTTAAGTGACACTATGGTATTGAGAGCCTTTATATAGTGTACCATCCAGAACTAATATTTTAAAGTGACTGGTAACAGGACTTATCTCATTATATTGTGCAATTATTTACATAGAATATAAAATCTTATTAAGTAATAAACTATAAATGTAAATGAAGGTTTGAACTTTCCTTATCACAGTAATAACTTTTGACCAAAATTACAGCTTTTGGAGCACTTAGTTATTGAAGGAGAAACATGCAAGGTATAGCGAGATATGATTGGCAAAGGCATGAAGCCTGTCGTTTTGGGTCTCTTCAAAACCTCATTGTTTTAGGGTTACTTCAAGAACCACAGTATAAATGACTGCATTTGTATATCTATAGGTCATCTAAAGTTCTGGTACACGCTGCAAATTTGAAGCAAAAAGATTAAAATGTAGTTCCAGACAATTTTGCACGAACTAATCCATTCTTAAATTAGCCTATTAATAAGTTTTTGCCATTAAAAAGGCAATGGCAAATTAGTGATATAAAACTCTTACCTTCTTGCCATTGTTATATTCCACCTCCTTGGCCTTGGTGATGTAGAGCTCTCTTAGCTGTGCCTTAAGATCGCTGTTCATCTCCAACTCTAGAAGGGCTTGTGAGATTGACACCTCAAATGGGTCGGGATCTGCCCCCCCACTCTTTATTATTTTTGAACTAGCAGGAAACATCTGGAAAACGGTATTTCATCAGACATGTGATAAACAACTTAATTAATGTCTAGCATTTAGTGCCATAGCCCAAACACTAAATATCCATATGAACTGACTAATTAACATGTTAATTGCAGAGTGAGAGACAAGAGTTATAATCATTAGTTATATATTTAGTTATTTTATTCGGAGGCCACTCTGACCCTATCTACTACTTGTTATTATGTGATATAAGTAGGTTTAGATTAAGTTATCATAAATATGTAACTAGTAGTAACCTACCACAGTTTAAGTTAACCTTTAAAAGCGAATTTAATTTAGCTACTATCTTGAGGAGTTTTTCTTTTTTCCCCAGACATGCTGGGTGGCGCAGAAGCCCATACTGATGACCAGGGTCATTTCCAATCAGAACTTTCCCAACCTTAGATCAGGTGCTGATCATGATCTGACATCAGTAAGTTGGATGATCTGGGACATATTCTAGGAAAGTACTGATCGAAAATGCCCCTGACCATCAGTGCGGGCTTTGATGGTGCCAGGGCATCACTCCGTACTTCTGGCAAAAAAGGAAAACATCCTTGGAGATACCTAAATCAAAGTTCAGATAGCACAAGTGCTTGTAATGTTAACTTTAACTTTTTTAACCCGGGAGAATTCACCCTAGATATTTTACGTAAATGGTCGCGCGTATAGAAAAAATCTAACATCTGACTCCTTTTGTTTTTACAGCTTTTCAAACGTATTCTTATACCAAGTATCAATTAATTAGTTATTGGAATATTCTCTGAAGGTCCTAATATATTGATAGAAGTTCTTTGTTAGTCCAAATTAGTATTCGATGAATCATTTCGTCTGGAAAAAATACTTTCCAGCAATCTAATTGAGTCACTTTGTTTTTTGCCACTGATTTGACTCCAGGTAATGAAATAATAATGTTTTCCTTTGTAGTTTTGGTATTGCGAATGTTTGTAGGCTTGTGAACCAACCATTTAGTGTATGGATCTTTCCCTACATAATACATAAGCTGACCCTTGTACATATTGAATATTTGATGTCGAAGCTAAAGGTGCAGTTGCAGCTTGTGAATGTTTTATTTCCTTTTGCACAGTGTCTTCTTGTCGTAACACAATTTCACAATCTGATTGGTCTGTATTTGTGTTATGGTCCGAGTATTCAGTCTGGGCATCACTTTCATTCATAGAATCGCAGTTGTCAAGCTCACTCTCCTCAACTTCATCAATCCATCCCAAAATAAGGGCTTCATGCGATTTATTAGCCGTTGCACTAAACTAAATTAAATAAATTACAAAGAACAGCACTCAAAACAACAACACAAAATGAAATATACACTGACATAAAAGGTCGCACCGTTAGAAAAAATTTAACAATAGGCAGTACGTATCCGGTCGAGCGTTAGATTCCGACTGCGGGTCCGTGCGCGCCCCACTTCCAATCTTACCCCCACCCCTCCGGCTGAATGAGTCATTGGAAAAACACGTGCAAAAGGCGTCTTATATAGTAAAGGACACATACCAAGGCTCTCAATCGCCTAGGACTGTAGATAAAAAAAATTTTCAATACAACGATTAGTTATGTTAGAAAAAATCTAACAGGGTGACCGTTCCCGGGTTAAATTTATAAATCGTATGTAAGTATTTAACTACATATATAGCCTAATAACAAGTAGTATTTAGGAACATAGTTGCCTCCGGATATTACCAAAGTACCAATAAAGACAAAACTATCAAACTGAAACCAAAAATAAATTGTATAACAACAATAAATAATAGTGGCCCAAAAAAGTACCGACGTCATATGACGTTTAGCCTCTGTATTTTTGTATTATCGTAAATGCAATGCTATTACTGATTGCCCTTAAGTAAATTTGTCTGTAAAGTGGTTCCATCTATCGGCAACATACTAATCTTAACTTCAATGTTTGTGCTCGCATTCACTTGTAATCTGATTTTACCACCAGATCGCAGTCGCCACCTGGTAGAAGCCACTGACTGAAGGTTGTGTTGCGCGCATTGCTTTGCTGTCAGAATATGTCGCCACATTATACTAGCCATTCCATGTATACTGCATACTGTGACCATATTTATCTTGTGAGAGTAACTTATATTTATTGATCAACCATGTTGTTTGTTACTATTGTCCAAATGGCAGACAATATTGATCAAGTCTGTCGTAGAGAGGAAATAAGACATTTGGTTTTGAAAAAGTACTGAAATATTGACTTGTGGAACATGTAGTCCTTTTTATTAAGCATTCAAATGTAAATAAATATTTTTTAAGAGATTTTTAAGTTTTTTTTATTTTTTACTCCTTTAAGTAATTTTTTGGATTCCATCCTTTACTCATTTTAGCCTATCAAAAGAAGACGTCATATGACGTCCATACTCCTTAAGCCCCGTTTACACTGCCCGAGCATTCGTCGCAAACAGGAGTGACGAACGATCATTCGTTCTAGGCTCAGGCAGTGTAAACAGTTTCGGCGAGCCGAGCAAGGTCGAATCGAATGCTCGTTCGTGCTCGAGCCTGATCCGCCGATGTCGGTTTTTCCGGCGAATCATCAAAGGGATGCTCGTTCGCCGCTCGCTCAGTGTATAACACACCTCGGGTTTCTTCGAACAGCGTTCACCGAATTCTGTTCTTGCCTACTGGCTGTCGAGTTCACACGTCTCCCATTTCGAGTGTGGAATTCCTTCTTTAGTTTATTCTGTGTAGTAATTTTTCGTAAAAGCAGCATGGAGTGGGAGAATGAAAAGTGCCTCCTTTTAGTTTTTCTTTATGAGGGGCACCTAGAGCTGTGGCAGCCGAACCACAAGCTGTACTTCAACAAAATTAAAAAAAAAAATGACGCTTGGGAAGCTATAGCGACGCAGTTGGAGACGACATACGACACCGTCAAAAGCAAAATAACCTCCTTGTTAGCTTCCTTCAGGAGGGAGAAGAACAAGGAAGAAAACTTCAAAAGGGACTGGAAAAGGTAAGTCAGCCTTCTTCTAGCAAATTTATAGCTTTTTCCGGTGAAATTCATAATTTTTTCAACCAAATTCATAAATCTTTTCAACCAATTTTCATACACTTTGAATACACCAATTGACAATATTATTTTCAAGAAATCATAAATAATAATACAAATAGAAGGTGATCATCTCTTAATATATATAAAAAGTTAAGTATCTTTATTATCGTTATTATAATATAGAAAATAAAAGGTGGAATGGAAATAAGATGTTGTGATTTGCAGCCAGACGGTGCATTGTTCTCTGAATAGTACACCTATGTTTTCGGTTCAACGAATTGATAATTAAATGTACCTATTTTTTATCAGGTGCAGACGAGATCTACAGGAGCAAATGGTTTGCTTACGAAGCTTTTGGGTTTTTGAAGGATAAGAACAAGTGCAAGGAAACCATCAACTCATGTACTTTCACAAAACGCTTGAAAGGGAGAATGATTCACAGGTAAGCTCACGAATTACACTTTTTTACCTGCATGGCTTATTAGAGATTCATTTTTATGTACTTAAGCTTGAAATGCCTCCTAATAGATTCAGGTATAATATGCCCTCCTAGTAGTAGTACAATAAATAGGTAATGAATCAGAATCAGAAAATTTATTGTGGTAAACATTTTCACAAATGCGACACAACGTTCATGCTTAGGCTTAATGATTATTTTGACTAATTACTAAGTCTATCTACCTGACTTATCAAACTAACAAACTCTTCAATATTGTAACAGCAGAAATCCAACAACAAACATTTAATTTTCAATTTAAAAGGTCTTAAGCTAAGTTGTTGGATATGGTTTGGTAACAAATTATACAGTTTTTTGCCTATTTCTAAAAGTTTGATTTAGTGGAATGATAGTTGTACTTATCTAATCTAAGCATATTACAGTTTCTTGTGAAATAACCATGTACAGAACTATTAGTTGGCACAGAATTTAAATGCGTTTTTAACATACAACAAACATTCCAATATAAAAATAGAATAAAACAGTTAAAATCTTAAGCTGTCTAAAATATGGTTTACAGTGAGTTCTATTCCCCACCTGACATATAACTCTCACATCCCTTTTTTGTAATACAAGTACCCTTTTTACATTCCCATCATTACCCATACTAAAATTCCATAGGTTAAATGGCTATGTATGTGGGCATAATAAACAGCTATTAACACTTCTCTATTAACAATTGATCTTAACCTACACAACATAAAAAATTCCTCTTGCCATCTTTTTACATAACATTTCAATATGAACATTCCATTTAATATTAGACTGTACATAAACACCAAGAAATTTAATATTATATATGTCAACATCATTTTCTTAAACTAAACATAAGATTTTGGGTTTTACTCTAGTTCAAACATAAAGAATTTGCTGCACACCAAGCCAGATAGAAATAACCAGAACATTCTCTTTAACAGTCTTCAAAGGAACGCTGCCCTTTGATTCCAAAGATCCATAAATAACCCTATTTCTTGTACTTGACTTCAAGATTTTACTATAACTATCCTTAGGGCTATCTTCAGTGTTGATAACTTGAGGTTTAGGCGCAATCAGAATGCTATCATGCGTAATCGTTTTTGCCATGATACGGCTCCATACACCAGAGTACAGTGGGACTCTACTTCACCTCTGTCCTCTCTTCCTACATACCACCATCTAGAACCTCAACCCCCCACCACAGACCATTCACATCAATCAAGCAGTGATGATGCAGATCCGCTCGCCTCCGTATTTGCCTCGGATCCTGGAACTGGGGTACCCTCAGAAGCAGGAACATTCTTTTCCTCGTTCTGTTAAAATATTCACACGTTTGCACTTTATTCAATAGTTCCGTTCAACGTTTTTTCATGTACTTATTCCAAATATATATTTCCAAAAATAAAATTATATTATACATTTTTGTTCTTACCTTGACATACTCCTGTAGTGCTTCAACGATGGCCCGACAGACTTCAGGAACAAGTAAAGAAATTGTAGGCTTTGAAACCCTGAAGAGATACATGAGGCTACCGTACGAGTCACCACTTGCTAAAAATCGAAGAGTTATCGCCAACCGGACTGATGCAGGAACGCACTCTCGGAAGTTGGTGTCGGTTTTGGCAATTTTCCCTTCTATCCTTCCCAATATGATGGCGAAATCGTCTAACGACATTCGGCTGAAGTTTTCAAAGAGGCCCTCCGTGGTCTTCTTTCAAATCTCTCAGCAAAATAGTGTGGTTCCTCTTTTTCAAAAATGAAGACTCCCACACGCGTCGCCTTTTCCTTCCTCGCGTTTTCCTCCTGTAACAGGATGAGGACGCCGCAGCGGAAACCGCAAGTTTTGACAGTCCGGGTGCCATCATCAATATTCACTGCAAACGCTCACGAGAAACTGATCGGACACAAATGCTCGAGCAGTGTAAACAGAGGGCTCGTTTGCGTTCGTGCTCGTTGAAAAACCGGCGAGCTACGATCACGAATGCTCGATGCTCGATGCTCGGGGATGTTTGGGCAGTGTAAATGGGGCTTTAAAGGGTTAAGGAGTTTTATTTTTTAGATAATGTCTCAATTAGTCCATCAATCTTTGGGGCCCGGAGGAATCAGGGTTTCTTAGAAGGGGAGGGTAACAAACTAAGAAGGTTTAAGCGAGGAGGTAACAGTGATGGCAACATTCACACAAGAATTCGAGCAAAATTGTAAAGTTTACCAACTACATTTGAATACAATCTGATACACATGACTTGAAGTCAGGAAAGTACTGATCAGAAATGCCCCCGACCATCAGGTGTGCACTTGTAAATGTCAACTAACTTTGATATGTATAATACACATGTACATATAGCCTAATAAAAAATAGTAGACAGGGACAGAGAAGCCTCCTTCTTGCTGACATCACTTTCTTTCGAGAAGCAGAAAACAAGAACCGCTCCTCATAATTACATGTAATTTTCACATTAAGTCAAATCGTATGTTTTTCTAATAATGTAAGAAACTGTTAAACGTAGTGCGTCTCCAAATAATACAAAAAACTCTTTAAACTAATCTCATATGCAGTGAGCCGATATTCTTCAGGAGGATCCACTCTGTGGAATGTGTGACAAGCAGGAGGAAACTGCTGAACACCTGCTCTTTGACTGCATTGCAATAGCAATGGAGCGGTATGCCAAATTTGATAATTTGGATTGCGAATTTCCCCAGGAGGACCTGATCGGTTGTTTTCTGAGGTATGTAGAACTGCTAAAACTGTGGATGGGTGTGCCTCATGGTGTGCTTCCGGGGTCTGCAAAAGACCCTAGAGTCTTAAATGCATGGTAATAGGCCGCCCCATTAAAGAAGCCCTAATTTAAATTCCTTATACTTATTCCTTTACTTTTTTAAATACTAAGCGTGAATATTGATATTCTGATTATCCCCTTCACCAGTGCCTACCCCTCCCAACCAAAAACCCCAATTCCCTTCAGTTTCCTAGACTGATGCGAGTATTTGAAACAAAAATTATTGTAAAATATATGCATTGTGTCCACCTAAAAATGAAAACATTTTAAAAACTATTTTAAAAATTGATAAAAGAGATTTTATGGATTGTGTAGCTAATGTAAACATTATCTAAACTATAGGAAACATTACTATTACAATATATTTTATACTCAGGGTTTTAAGCTGTGATCGCATTTTGTGAAACGAGCCGAGAAACTCGATGTTGTTGAGAAAAATTGTGACGAAAGCAAAAAAAAGAACAATTAACCACAAAACAGTATATATAATTTTTAAAATCAGTTTACAGGGATACATATATTGTGTTTCAATGATACTAAGATCATATATTTTTTCGTCACATTTAATTTCAAATAGATGTAAAATATTAGATTATTACTGTGCCGCACAGCTGGTCGACAAACTATTTGGTTCGGAAATGCCTGCCTACTCTCTGATCAAAAAGAATAAATACCCGAGTATGAAAGTAAAAAAAAAAAAAAATACTTAAGCTTGTTTATTTCTGCGTCCAGACGTATAAAGCAAATTATTGACAAACAATAACAAAGTTTTCTGTTTGTAGCAATGAAAGAAAGTACTGGTTTCGGTGTTTTACTACTAAACTGCAAATTTGAAAGTTTAAGTAATTCATTGTTAAACCTGCCAATGGAGGTCCAAAGCTCGTTTGAAAAAGCTGATGGTTTTTGTCCACATGTCCTGATGGCTGATGTGGAATAGTCCACAACAATATATAATTTACTTCAGCTACGTCTTGCACTTAGGGCATGAGTGGTCCGTACACAATCATTGCAACATAGCCCTTGACGGTTTAATGGTTCGCATCTTCCGAGCAGACGTCAGCCGTGGCAAATGAACAAAATCTGTTTAATTAAGTTAAAGTGGTTAAAAACAACAGTTTTAATTTGAGTTTGCATAAATAAATTGCCTATGAAACAAAAATAACTGAACCCGGCTGAGAGTAAAAGTTGAAATCGTTTGTAAACAACCAGTTCAACAATAACTTTATATCCATATCATTCAAAAATTACAACATCTAAGTTGGTACTATTGTACATATCTTGTATAAAACTTTGGTCTTAATACGATTACAAGTTTTCCTTATTACTTATGAATGTTCAAAATTGTACACTGGTTGAAAAGCGCCAAAACAGGTACCATTTTTCGTTCTTACCGACATAAAACTTAAATTTAATGTTTGTAAACAGTTAGATACAAAAATAAACAAGCAACATTTTTATTTAATTCCTGTGACTTTTGCTCGATTAGTTACCTTGTGGTCAACGTTTAAACAAGGTTATCTGTACTTTTTTTGGCGAGAGTACTATCAGAAGAGCAATGAACGCATATGCTTGTTGCTATATAACAGCGGTTTCCGATACTGATACTACAATATGCCATGGCTGACATTTACGAACAAAAACGCACATTGTACACTTCTAAACATCTTGTGTTGACGACTAACTAATAATGGCGATTTGAGGTTATGTTATAAAGTCAGATTTTATTTTGAAATATCAGACATTCGTGAAATGCTAAGCATAACCAATTTAAGCAAAATGTTAATGATATCTATCGAAGTTCCTAATAGAAAGATCCATTTAAATGAAGATTAAGCATAAGCATTTACAACACATGGAAGGTTACAGATTCAATGATGTTGGTAGAGCCTAATTAGGTTTTTTTGTAAAGATAAAATGATGTTAAAAGTAACTTGGTTTATAAAAATATAACCATGCCATTTTATTTTCATTTTGTATTCTAAACTGAGAAGACTTTACTTTTTGTACATTTTAAAAATAAATTAAAAATTTTATTTTCTAAATATACTGCTTTTAATAAAACCTCTCCACAAAAATCGTTTATTATTGAGGTTCTAAATATATATATATATATATATATATATATATATATATGTAAACATTGGTTCTGGATGCTAAAATATAATAGAACTGCATACTGTTTTCCTATAAGTATTATTGTAATCTTCACTGAATACCAATACTATTAACCCTCCAACTGTTAATCGACAAAATGTTGTCGGTCATTGCCGCTTCTGTAATTTTGTCAGTCAAACATTCCCTTGTATAATTACTTTTTACAATATACTCCGGCAACGTATCCTTTTAATTCATGCACCATTGGATTCAGGAAGAAAAATGCTAGGGGACAGATAAGTTTTATTCCTCTTTGTATTATGGTAATGACGTAGCAAGCTTGTTATTTTGAACGTAAAAGAAAACGCGACGCAGTTTATTGTGACCGCCATGTTGCCGCTGCCGTTCAGTATCACTTTCGTGCTGAGCTGTGGATATTTGTAAATTTTAATAGTTTTATGTGTGTTTGAGTGTTGTATTTAATGTGTAGTGTGTTGTTGGATGTCGTAGTAGTGTAAAAATATATATTTTAGAATAAATCAATTTTTATTTACTGAAATATGTTTGAGAAATTATTGGCTCTGTGTAGGCTATGGAAAAATAACTTGGCTAAAATTCATTTCACATAGTTTGTTATTGTTTTCACTTACTAAACGTTATTTATACCACTCTTTTAGCTCTAAAGTAACTATTTAGTTTTGGTAAATAGATAGTTTTCACAATAAAATATATATTTCCTGTAATTTCTTTGGTTATATATAATAACTGTTTGGGTTATTCTATAATTTTTCTATATATTTAGTTATATTTATAGTTTTCTAAAACTACATAATATTTCCTATTACTTATTAAACAATAAATTTATAAATTTTGATATAGTACAAGCTTTAGAAACCATTTTATATTTTGCTGGGTAGGTAAATCTTAAGATCAGCGACTACAGCTCTGATCGCCATAATTTTTTGCATACTAACACAGGTTAACGTAATTTCACCGAAAAAAACTAGTCCCGATTGTCGCTAAAATATAAAAATCCGTTTTTCAGCAGTGCCTTTCAATTACAATTCAATTTATATTTCTGATCAGCCCCTCTAGAATTTGATATTTTACTGATAGGTACTATCTCGAGGGATGGTTTTCTTTCCTTGACATCAGCGCAGGGCAGCACCAAATGAAGCCCGTGCTGATGGCCGGAGGCACTCGTCTCAACTCGATAACAACTAATTCAACTTCACTAATTATTTCTTGTCCATGTGGGTTTGTTTGTTGACGTCTGGCAGTCAATCAAAGCCGTCCTATAGGTCACATGATCCGCCCGACCAATCGGAAACTTTCCTGTTTGTTACGTGACTACTGTCAACTCATCAAAACGACCATGGTCGGCCATTGTTTTTAGTTTAATAATCGAAAAATCTTGTTATTGATGTGTTTTGTATTGCCAACATTGTACTGCCGAAAAAAACAGGTTTTAATATGTTAGCGACAATCGAGACTATTTTTTTCGGTGAAATTACGTTAACCTAAGTTAGTATGCAACAAATTACGGCGATCGGAGCAGCGGTAGTCGCTGATCTTAATATTTACCTTTTGCTGAATGAAAATTGTTCGCAAAAGTTTTGAATAATGGCAAAATGTAACTTTTTTTTACTTTTCAAAAAATAATTTATGGAAATTATTTCATTAGTACTGTACATTCTATTTTATTCTAAGTAAGAAAATATGCAATATAACATGTATTCACAGATAATTAATGTATTAGCAAAACTTGTTTTACTAAAGTCTTATGTGCACACCCGTTTTTCAGAATTTATGCGCATCGCTGCTTTTTGTTCTATAGCTTTATGATGCTTTCATAAATGTGTATAATGTTTATGTTTTTCTGAAACTAGATAAAATTTGAGACAGAATGGCTATCTCACTTTTAAATGTATCTCACTATAACTTCATTTGCTAGGTATTGTCCCCCCCAAATTTAAGAAATATTTTTCGTAAATTTTATATTTGATTAAAAAAAGTGTTTATTAAAAAATTTTGTATGGTTAATTTTACAATATAGTGTAATTGTACGTTTAATCCTGAACACAAAAATAAATAGTTTTATTTATATTGCTTTTATTTTATATTTTTAATAGGCCTAATTTTTTTTTAAACCTTGTGCGAAGCTCCAAAACACCCCGACACTACAGGATGAAATGACCGCCAGTTCTAGGGTTAAGTGCTATAAGACAAACATTGTAGTTAAAAAGTCGCAAGAGCTTGTAGCATTTTTGCAACACAAATTTTTATCTCATTTTAAACTTTGGTTTATACTTAAAATAACTTTCTTAAAAAACCTGTTTTTACTTTATATAAATGAGCAAAGTTACATATCATATTAAAGTACGGCATTATCTGAATCAATAAATAAAATATAGATTTTTAAATTTCATGTTTTTCAGGAATATGAAATTTCATTGATGTTTTGTAAACATTTACAACCCACTGGACTAGAGTCCAGAATGTTCTGTCAAACTTAGCCCTAAATAAGATTGTTAACTAGCCTATTCAGAAGTAGGCCTATACACCATCTTAAGACTACATAACCTAGGCCTCAAAAGTCGTTGTAAATTCAATCTAAATATGAGACTAATTCCATATTATTCTATATATCTTAAAATTAGGAAATTAGCAATAAAAGTGCAATAATTTGTTACTCTCTATTTTGTTACCCTAATTCTAGAAAACTTGGCATATTTATCAGGTTATTTATTGTAACACAAGCAAGGAACACATAGTTTATCCGTTTGCATCCAAGTTGTAAACATTGATATAAACATTTCTTTGAAATAAAAGTAACGCAAAGATAGTCTACTTTGCCAATGAACCAATATATAGCATTAAATTTAATAATTTAATACATGCGTAATTAAAATGCTTTACCTTGTCCAGCAGTTAACAGAAGGAAGGAGCACCAGCGTGTTCCATAAGATGTAAGAAGAAGAAAATTATACCTAGTAGGAAGATGGAAAAGACTTTCGGAAATAAAGCCTCCAACTATCGGTATAAAGGACGCAAAAATATCGAATGGTAACATTCTGCATTTAATTTTTAATTTAAATATTTCTGTAATATAAACTAACAATATCAATTTTACGTTTTGTGTGTTGGTGTTTATTGTAGATATTGTCTGTTTGAGTTCACAAAATGCAAATCCTACTTTTTCACTACATTTGTTAATTTTTTAAAACATTACATAAGGCATTGCGGGATGAAGGTTTACAACAAATATTAGTTAATAATATAAAATAGACTTAACAAAGTTCAGTTTGAAGACATTTGTCTCCTATAGAAGTCATAGAAAAACTACTATCAACAGTTTCAACGGAAAATTACATGTAAATAATTGCAAGATAATATTAAAACACAAAAGATTTTACTGTATACATGGATTAGTTCTGAACATTACAAGGTTACTGTTGATATCTTTAGTCTTACTACTCATGTATAGCAAAGTGGATTTGAAAAAATTGTTTTGTTTTTAGATGTGTTCTACAAGCCTTGGCCCACCATATAAGTCAGAAAAACTAAAATTTTGCTACATTTTACTAAGGGTCATGAACAGACTGTTCCTCATTTTGTGAACACTCTGATATTAAGTACGGCAGAATGTAAGTTTAAAGACACTCTTGATGAGAGATTGTTAAATCAGTTTCTTTGGGGTTTGTATGGTCTCAGGATGCAAGAACAGTTATTCAGCGTATCCTGAATATGATATAAGTACAACAATTTTTCTGATATTGTTAAAGACGCTTGTTTGATTTTAATGGCGTACTCTCAACGTAATCAACTAAATGTAATAGCTGATCCTCACGATATCCGTACGAGGTGAATTGAATTCTCGTATATTTATGTATTTATTAATGGTAATATATCATTTTACAGATCTGGATAATAAGATGGTAATATAAATTGTAGAAAAACAATACAAGATTGTCAAAAAGGAACAAAACAATAACGTGTTACAAGCACGCCAACCAACATATGCAACAAATAAGCCAAATCAATATACAAACAATAAATTAAAACAATTATTTAATAAATAGTGGTAATACGAGGAAAATCATATAAATAATAACAATAACAGTATTAACAATAATAGCAATAGCAAACATAACAGTAACAATAAAACAACGTCAACGTACATAAACATAAAGCAACAAGTAAGCTCATGATTAATAGACATGGATAGACTATTATTTAAGGTAATCGAATCAAATAACAATAACAAAATATAGAAGATAAGGTTTACAACACAATAAGCAATAATAAAACGACCTAGAAAGTAAATTGATCAGACACAAATGCAAACGAGAAGGCTTGCGCCCTAAAGGTCTGGTAGGAAAGTCCAAAGAACTCTAGCTCAGAGGCATTTCCCAAGCGCATAAGACGAGAGAATGTGCTGTGGTAGGCATTCGCAGCATGATGGTGATGTCTGGTAAAAGTCTGTATCAGGCGAGTTCTCTGTGGAATGTGGATGCCGATCAGCTGAAAGAGCTCGGAGCAGTCAAGTAAGCCATTGACAACCTTGAATAGGAAAATCAGATCTAAGGCAATTATTCTGGAAGGGAGGGAGGTGATACTATACTGATTAAAATTTTCATGGACGTCGTCATCAGAGTAATTAAGACCACTCCTAACACCCATCATACGAAGAAAGCGTCTCTGAACATTATGAAGTGAACAGCAATGTCCAACATGATGACTTGCCCAAATCACAGACCGTATACATTGAGTATGAGGCGTGGCTTAGCTAAGGATAGAGGTAATCTAGACACCACATAGTTTTAAATGTTAACTGTAGTAAATTTGACATTGTGAGCAGGTTTGTTTAAAAATCTAATCTTATCAACATCGTCTAGCCAAGTGAATAATAACCCCAACAATGACAAAACATTTATGCCCGTTTTTTCCCTCTCTTATTCTAGAGTTAATGCGCCAGACTATGTCAGAATTCATTTCAGAAAATTCCGAATAGAGTTATGTATCTCCAAATGCTCTTTTAATGTTACAACAGAAGTTAATTGGGTCGTTGGCTCAACGATCGCTGGAGTAATCGAACCAGACCCGTTCCATACGATACAATTTTATGCATGCCGTAGAACGTCTTTCTCGTCCTTCCCCCCTTATTTTTAAGTAGTGGCAGCATGGCGTAAAGCTTTGACCTTTGGCGATGCCCAAAGAACATGTAATTATTGACGTGACAACGTCTTAAATTAGGTTACGGCTCGGAGTCACTCATGAAAAAGTGTAACGCCCGGTAACGTTACGATGCCCGTCCAGTGGGTCCGCCGCACGGGATCCGCACGGGATAAAGCAGATAACTGTGGGTCCGCCGTACGGGATAAAGCAGATAACTATGTTTATTCGTGAAAATGTGGAGTGCTTAGATTCGTCATTTACAACAACTACAACAATAAAGGTAAATAGTTGTGCACTGATATTTCATTATCGTAAACTATGATTGATTGATTAATAATTGTTAGATTGACACAAAAGTTGAGAAACTGAGTTTATAGGTTATGTCATACTATTGACAAATGTTGATAGTGTTAAGTAAATTATTAGTTTAAATCACTCTGCAATCAATCGTAATTCAGTCGATTGAGAAGAAACAGCGCGTATTGCTAGTCAAACATTTAAAATAACAAATTATAACCTCTAACCTGTCATAACAGTGCGACCAAACAAACGAACTAAACCGACCAATCACCACGCGCGGAGTTAGAATTTAACTGTGTTTAGCAAGAATTTCAAATTCCAATTTTAGTAAATGTTTTATTCAACTTTACCATTTACAATAAAAAATTTTAATTAATTTCAAATTATGTACAATGTTTTAGTAAACAAAATATATTTCTATAGTTAAAATTTGTGCAATTCTTATTTTCATTCAATTCCTTGTTCCTATTGTGCAATTTAATAATATTCATATCAATAAATATTCTACCGAGAAAAAGACGTTGTCACGTAAAATCTTCGCCCGTAAAACCGACTTTACAGGCAACCATAATTTTTTTAGAAATATAAAGATTGTTCGTTTCACCAAAAACTGTTAATAGTTGTTTACAGTAAATTGTAATTAAATGAGTTTCGTCAATGTATTACAATATTTCTTTATTACATATTTCCCAACCTTTATTTTTTAAACTCCGATAGGTTAGGTTGACGCCTCCTACCAACCGACGCCGGGACAAGCAGCCCACTGGCCTCTAGATTCACCCCTGCTCCACCACAGACATCCATTATATGTTAATATTCGGTATATTATTTAGAGGTAATCATGTATTATCATATTTTAACCTTCTGGATCCGTGGGATGATTTTACATTACACATAATGGAGGAGTCCTTCGTATACACATGCAAAATAATCACATAGAGGAGTAATTAGATATTAAAGGATAAATAACAGCTGTTTATTATAATCTGTGATAGCTTCACCGAGTTAACTTCTCTTTCTGTGTCTATTGGTTGGTGATATTCTTGGGCTTGGTGACCTCTGTCGGACATTTTATAAGTTTTCATTAATTCTTACAATAATGGCTTTAATCTGTGCGCGTTCAGTTGTGCAAAATTCGTTTAGAAAATTATATACTTCTAGTTCAAGTTTAGCTAAGGGTAAGTAAATCTTCTAAATTATAATATACATGGAATCATGCATATCGTCTGTATTACTAGGACTAGGTAGCCTATAGATTCGTCCTCAACGTTCCCGAGAATATTTCCTTCAAAATGGGTAAAAAAGTTAAAGCCAACCATAAGAATATTTTGTAACTAGGCGTACATAAAGTAACCATTATAAAAGAATCCAACAATCTAAACCTTTTAAAATTTCAGTGGTCTATTTAAGATTTAAATATCCAAATCAGGTTAGACCAAATCTTATCCCTAAAAGTGGCATTCATCAGATTCTCGACTATTTTTTTATGTTTGTTAGGTGACAGCCCTTGGTTTTCCAACAGTCAAGTACCGTTCTCCTTTTAAAACTACATTTAATCCAAACATAGCATATATCAATGTAAAGAAGAGATTCTGAACTTTAATTTTCATACTTAAAACATACCTGTCCTTTTTTATTTGTCTACGAATAGTATAAAAAAAAACTACAATAATTAGTAAGTCACAATTTTTGGCAGCTAACCAGTTGCATCTGCGAAATTCAGTAACTTTGTAAAATTACGTGTGCTTTATTAATTTTTGTGGAAACTTCAAAGTTAGACCAATGAAAAGCTCCAGTTCTGGAGTAACTATGGTCAATTGTGTTTGTGTGCAGGAGTTTTAACTTCCATGGGGTAGAGTTCGTTAACCCTAGAACTGTTAATCGACATAATTATGTCGGTTTAATGCCGCTTTTGTGGTGTTAACCGTCAAAAATTTTGTCGATCAAACATTCCCTCCTATAATTACTTTTTATAATATACTCCGTAACGTATCGATATAATTCATGCACCATTGGATTCGGGAAGAAAAATGCTAAGGAACAGATGAGTTTTATTCCTCTTTGTATTATGGTTATGACGTAGCAAGCTTGTTATTTGAACGTAAAAGGAAAACGCGACGCCGTTTTGTTGTGACCGCCATATTGCCGCTGCCGTTCTGTATCACTTTCGTGCCGAGCTGTAGATATTTGTAAGTTTTAATAGTTTTTACGCGTGTTTTAGTGTCGTAATTTAATGTGTAGTGTGTTGTTTGATGTCGTAGTAGTGTAAACATATATATTTTAGAAATAAATCAATTTCTATTTACTGAAATATGTTTGAGAAATTACCGGCTTTGTGTAGGCTATGGCAAAAATGACTTGGCTAAAAATTCATTTCACATAGTTTGTTATTGTTTTCACTTACTAAACGTATTTATAGCACTCTCTTTTAGCTCTGAAGTAACTATTTATTTTAAGTAAATAGATAGTTTTCACAATAAAATATATACTCCTGTAATTTCTTTGGTTATATATAATAACTGTTTGGGTTATTTCTCTATTTTTTTAATATCTTTAGTTATATTTATAGTTTTCTAACTACATAATATTTTCCTATTACTTATAAACCATAAATTTTATAAATTTTGATATAGTATAGTACAAGCTTTAGAAACTATTTTATATTTTGCTGAATGAAATTTTTCGCAAAAATTTTTGAATAATGGCAAAAATTTAACTTTTTTTTACTTTTCAAAAATAATTTATGGTAATTATTTCATTATTACTGTATATTCTATTTTATTCTAAGTAATAAAATATATGCAAAAAAATAACATGTATTCATAGATAAATGTATTTGAAAAACTTGTTTTACCAAATCGTCTTACACCGACGTTTACACCCGATTTTCAGAATTTATAGCATCGCTGCTTTTTGTTCTATAGCTTTATGATGCTTTCATAAATGTGTATATAATGTTTATGTTTTTCTGAAACTAGATAAAATTTTCTGAAACACATAAAATTTGACACAGAATGGCTATCTCACTTATAAATATTTCTCACTATAAATTCATTTTTGCTAGGTATGGTCCCCCCCAATTTTAAGAAATATTTTTCGTAAATTTTATATTTGATTAAAAAAAGTGTTTATTAGAAAATTTTTGATGGTTAATTTTACAATATAGTGCAATTCTACGTTAATTCGTTTAATTCTGAACCAAAAAATAAAAATATATAATTGCTTTTTATTTTATATTTTTAATAATTTTTTTAAAAAAACCTTGCGCGAAGCTCCAAAACAGCCCGACACTACAGGATGAAATGACCGCCAGTTCTAGGGTTAAGCGGACTTGGTTTTTTATATTGAAATTGTCACTTATAGCACAACAACTTTGGAACATCATTATCGGGTAGGGTACAATAAGCGGACCCGGTTTTTTATATCGAAGAATGTAATCATTGATAAGTCTAATATTCGCATCTCAAATTCTAGACTATCAATCGATATCAAAGTACCTATAGTCCTCAATAACAATTATATGTTTTAAATTAAAATATGAATTTAATATTTACAGTTATCAAATCATTATAACCAAAATTAGGAAAACTGAAGACAACCATATTTGCTCCTCACACAATTACAGTTATTTCTTTACCACAAATTTCATGTAATGGGTTTTTTGGTACAAGTCCAACATGTTGAAGTCACGAAAAACGTGTCTTATCATCTTTCAAAGCAATGTTGTGTATTTTTTCTAAAATTGGCTGCCATTTTTAAAAATCAAATGTTACTTATATAAAATTGAAATATTACATTACGAGTATTATTTGAAAGTGTTTACAGCTGTTGATATAGATTATCTATGTTAATTGTTCAAAATAATTAATCAGATATGATTGATTATATCGATGGTTATGATTAAGTAATATTGTTTGCCAATTTCTGTATAAAAAACTGGGTCCGCTTATCATACCCTACCCTCATTATCTTTCATTTTTAACCCTTTTACTGCCGGCCATTTTTTTATCGTACCAGTCAAAATTGCCAAGGGGGAAAATCGCTGTTGTGCATTCATTTACAAAAAATGCTGTATCTTTTTTATTTTTCATTAGATTTGCATTAATTTTTACTTTATTTACTCGTATTTAAATGCTGTTTTTCAAGTAATAAAAAGAAATTTTAATTTGAAACAAACTCATTATTTAATTTTAAAAATTATGTAAATAAAAAATAAATAAAAAATTGTGTTTGGCATCTGATAATTTATTTTTAAAATTATACTAAAATTTTGAGCATGATATCATTATAAACTAGAGCAATTGCTTAGAACATATACCAAATTTGAAGGTGCTACCTTGAAACATAGCTGCACTATGAGGATTTTCCCAAAACTGGTAGGTCTCCTCTAGGCCTACCAGTGGAAGTTGAAGGTAAACTTATCTGTGCCACATCCCCCTCACTATCTAATAACTCCTCATTATCTGATGGTAAGATAAAGTCAGGATCGTCATCAGTGTCATCCACATCACTTTGATTGTCATCAATAGCCCTAACACTAATATCAGAATCGTTCTCGGCATCTGAATCTGACAAATTCTGAAGGAAATTGTCACTCAGTTCGTCTTGCACTTGTACACCACCATCGATTAGACTATTAATTATTGTTCCCTCACTCACAGGAGAGTTAGATGTAACTCTTTTACTCATTTTATCCTTGATCAACAAAAGTAACACTTCAAAAAACTTTCGATAACATTGTAAACAACAACAATGAACGAAGATTTCAGTAATCTAACCCGATCATCTGGTTTTGACAGCTGTCTAGGTAGTTCGTCAATTCTAGTCAAAGACGACGAAAATAGAAATCCAAAGTTCTTCAAATGGCTTCTTTCATTATCCTTTCCTCCTAAACAACCAAAATACCGAATATTTCGGCATTTGAACATAACAGTAGCCAGTAACAATAAAAAAAAACAGACGTCCGACATATCGGACGTTGGCGTTTTCGGCAAAAATGCCGACGTCCGATATGTCGGACGTCGGCAGTAAAAGGGTTAAGATATAAAAAGTTTCTAAAATTATGGAGTTTGCTTGGTTTCAATTACATTGGAATTATATAAGTTAATTTGTAATCATTTAACGTTTTTATATAGGCTACCTTGTATTCTTGTATTTCTGCAGTTTTCATAAACTTCTCATGATTTAAGTTATACAGCCGCTATCTCAAAATCTTACAATATATAAACAAACATTTAAGAACAAATACATTTTTGTCAAATAATTTAGGACTGCAGATTACTTTATTGTTTTTTTTTTAAGATGCCTGATAATTGGAATTCAACTATTTCTTGGGATTCAGTTAGTTGTACATAGTCACAATCATGACAAAGACACATAAAAAGCCAATTATATGTAAACAACTTATTCAATTTTGATCCAACTGACAGTCAGAACACTATTTCTGAGAAGTAAAAAAGTCATTTAGTTTCTTAGTCCAAGTTAAGTATATAAGTCAAATTTCTTAGGCCAAACGCTGCTTTAAAAAAAGTAACCTAGAACCTGTTAACAGTTCTATACAGATTAATTTTAGAAATCTTGACTGTTATGGTTAAACACAAAACATAATAATGGTACCTTGTATAATGAATGGTTCATGAACTCTTAATATACAACATATGCCTAGAAAACTGAAAATGGGTGAACTTAATATTGTCTTAGATTGTATTATAACCAAACCCCATATATTTTGTTTTTCAGAACACTGGCTGAATCCAAATAACACATTTTTTTTAGAAACACTTTTAGGTTACAGTCATATTTCAAGTTATGTTCGGACAAATCTAGGTAGAAGAGGAGTGTGCATATTAGCTGATAGTTATTATGCTGTAACTATCGACCAGATGATAAAAATTGTTTCAAATCTCTCTTTTCAGTGCTATGGAGTACAGTTTAGTATATCTGGAATGCCTCCCATTGTCATAATATGTGTTTATAGAACAACTTATAATACGTTATAAGTACCTGTAACAACTTATAGGTACTTTTTTCGAATGGTTTCAAGTACTTTTGAATAATTTAAAACTCAAAACTTCTTGATCTAAGCTTGTTGTTGGTGACATTAAACACACATAAAATGTTGAAAACTAACTTACTACAATACGAATTCGTTAACATGTTTAACTCACATAATTTGGAAACTTTTAATACATTCACCTACTAAAGTTACGCATCATTCAGCTACTTGCTTAGATAACATATTTAGTGAACTATGATTCTAGTCTGTGTATTTCTCTGGTGATTGAGACTGGGGCTCTCTGATCACACTGCACAATTGCTACAATTAAAACCAGATCATAAGCTAAATCTTAAAAATTGACTAACTCTTGGGTTCAAAATGACTTTAAACATAATATACATTGCTTTGCACCTCTAATAATGTCAGTAAATTGGGATCTCTGTCTCTCAAATGAACAAAAGAATAATATAATTAGTAAGTACAAAAAATGTATAGACATAATAGAAATTAATTTTGAAACAGCTTTCCCAAAAGTGCACTAAAAAAGAAAAGCAAATCAAAACAAGAAGCTACGGTTTTCACTAATGGTCTAAAACTTTTGATAGAGAGAGATGAAAAAAAGCTGTACAAATTGAGTAAAATTTCTATTGATCCCCTTCTTCATGACTATGTCTATAAATAAAAAAGTATTAAGAAATATGTAGCAGTTGCAAAAATTTTGTACAACAGCAAAGTTATAAAAAACTCAAATAGAAAAGTAAAAAAGCTTTGGATATTGTCAAGCAAGAGATAGGAGGACAAACTAAGCCTAATGTAATATCAGAAATAAACTATGAAGCTACAACTCAGATCAATCCAGGGTCAATCCATTTCAAATCACCCAATAAAAATAAAATTTGTTGCTCAACATTTTTAATTTGCCTAATTTTTTTATTATGAGTTCCCTATGGGTAGACAATCACAAAACACTATTTGCAACATCAGAAGCAACGAAGTTGATATCACAACTTTTTTCACTTTTCTGACATTTTGAAATAATATACGGCACAAATAAAAGAAAACCAGAACAGCGGGTAATAACCTCAGCTAGACAAGTTGAATCTTGCAATCAGATAAGACAGGATGTCCGTAGATAAGAGGTCTGGAGTCATCAGCGATCTGATAACAATTGACAATTTCTGACTTTAAAATGTTTAAAACCTGCTGGATGGGGCGAAATCTCACCTAACCTTCTTAAGGCTATTTCAAGAACCATAACTGCTCCCCTAACATGTTTATTAAATACTTCTTTTGATAAGGGAGTCTTTCCTGAGTTTTTAAAGTATAATTTACAATTTTAATAGTCTAGTGTATGTACATTACTTGGTGATTCATTATATTAACTGATTTTATATGATCATATGTATATTATTTTTATCTAAATTTTATTTTAAGTCAAAATACACCTGTTTGCATACTATAAAAACAATATTATGTCAAACGTTTTGTGCATGAAGAATTTCTTTTCCAAACTTTCCCAATTGCACAATGTAGTGAGTACAAACGGTTATCACAAGATAACCAGATCAAGCAACATCAAGCATGGATGCTGCTTGGATGGGTGACCGCTGAGTGATAATGCTGTTGCATGCAGCCTGCCTGCCTGGCCATTGGTGGTGGTTTAGAAGTTACCCTTAAGCCATTGGTTTTCAGGTTATATGTTAGATAGGGCTTCTTAGCTCTAACTTCACCTGTTAAAATAAGACATCTTTACTTTACTTTTAATTTGAATATCCATACATGCTTAATAAGGTTCTACATTTATTTACCCTACCAATAAATTTCTAAAAGAAAACCCGGTTATATGTGTTTTACCCTCTTACATCGTACTTCCAAGTTAGAGCCAGCATTAAAAGACTGGTAACTACTCAACATAGGAACTCTTTACACACAGGTCATCGTCTCTCTTACAGACGATATCAGATTTTCTCCAGTGTAAAACAACTGCTTAGTCAACCAACAAGACATTACAGTCCTAGTTGTGACATTATTATGATATAAAGTATGTATGTTAGACCCCAGCCTGAATTAATATGAGTTTATCTTTTCAGTGCTTGACGAACCTATAAATATTGCAACAGGCATAGAGAAGAGAGAAATGTTGGCTAAAGCTGCTGGAAATGAGGTTAGTATAATTAATTTTGGAAATGCAATACAATTTAAAGACATAAGTTTCCTAATTCAGAAGCTCAATTTGAATTGTTAACTGGTTTTGGTCTAGACTGGGTTTGAACATTTTGTAGAAGATGCCAGTATAAATTTAAATTATCCACAAACAAAAATAAATAAGAGTGTTTAAAGTAATGCTATTTATTATGTTTCTCAATATGAGAAAATGTAAAATTTGTATGTGTAATAAGTAGTAAGATATCTTTTATAAAAAATAATTATATATAATTTAATTATGACGTATATAGGAAAGATTTTTGTGTTGACTAATAAAAACATGAATATTGATTGAATAATTAAAGCAAATGTTGTTAAATTGGTTATAATACTGTATGCAATACAGTACATAATGGTAATAAGCATGTGGAGGTCAGAACATTATAAAAAACCTTCCTCAGCATTCAAGAATTAAATGTAGAAAGACTGCATTCGACTAGATTCTAGTCGATGGACAAATAGGAGGGTTAACTTAGATTATAGTTACGTTAGATATTCACCTGAGGACAAGATCAAATTACAGATTCCTATTTGTAGCATTACTAGTTTGTTTATCACAGAATAATGACAGATGTCCTAAAAATTCCTGCTACCCTCACAATTATTACATCATCAATAATGGGCTAAAAAGATGAAAGATAAGTTACATTGGTTTTGGTTTTTATTAATAATTAATATTTCCTATTAATATTTTTCGAGACGTCTGAAAAATCAGAGTTTAGCAATTTTTTTTAGTGGATACAAATGAAACATCATTATCGTCAGCATAAAACAAACTATTATCTTTACTAGCATTTTTTAGAAACATTACTTCAATTTCAGTATTTTGTTCACAATTCTATGTGATACCCAGAAACTGATGAATATTTGGTTTTTTCTCTTCTTGTCCTCATTCTTGAGCTCAAATCATACTAGGACATAGCTTCCAAGTTCAATAATGTCCTGAGAACGAATATTGAAGCCCTAAAACAAGGTTATAATTATAGGTAATTTATTGTTATTGGGTCTTTTTAAATGTAGTCTAGAATTTTACTTTTACCATAAGTATGGATTTATACATGCCTTTATTCCGTTTATGAGATGTAAGGCCATTAATGTTAGGTTCATTTAGCATTTTCCTTTGGCGTAGTGCTGAAAGAGGTTTCATTATGTTCAGTCTTCTCCCTTGTAGAAGTGGGGACATTGATTGTTCTTTGCACTGAAAACCTCTAAAGCTTAATGTCGGAATAGCTGAATTGATGTTAATTTGATGTGGTTTTAATGTTCCTGAGAAAGCTTTCACCTCCTCACTTCCTTTGGCCAAGTCTTCCTTATAATGAATGTCTTCGCCTTTGATTTCAAACATTTGCACCCCAGAGCAATGATTTTTCAGCACATTAAAGAATTTTAAAATTCTTAACATCTTTGCCTTGGGCAACAGTGCAGGAATGATGAGCTGAAAATACACTCTCCACAGACATTGAAAATTTGTGAAGATTCACTGTTGATTGTGAAAGGTTTAGCTCTTTCCTCGCCACAAAAAAAAAAAAAAAAAAAAAAAAAAAAAAATTGTTGTTCCTTCTCAGTTGTAGTGAATTTTGAGAGAACTCTTTTGGCCAGAAAAATAACTAACATATTTAAATGTGAGAGAATGAGGAAGTAGGGTAAAGGCAACTTATTTGTATAACATCAAAATTAAAATTAGTAAATAATTTAAATAAACTTTTTAAGACTGACATCATTTTAATTATAAATTAAATTTTATTCAGTAAGATATATTAATAATTGCAATAAAAAAGTATTATGAACTGTTAAGATAGGGATAGAAGATAGGGATAGGTAAAGGAATGACATTTCTTAAACAAATTAGTTGGTATAAAACATATTAAAATTTGTTTTTTAAATTGTAAGTTTATGTTTTTAAAGTACTACTTATGAGTCACTGTTCTTGAGGATTTTTTTTTGTTTTTCATACTACTGTAAAATTTGAAAAGGGGATTTGGAAATTTCCGTATTGTATGGAATCACCCATTTATTATGTGTTTGTGTTCCTAATGAATTCCTGTGCTGTTAAAAGCAAGTAGTTATAATTCAGAGAAATTATGCTGGTCAATTATAATAAAACAAAAATGTTAATTCATAGCTTGTATGGACTGCCATGTTGAAATTGAGCTCTCAACCTGTCAATTTCCAACTACGATTTATTTAACTCTAGAACTGGCAATGGTGTCACTCTGTACTGACGGCTCTATTTTAACAGCCTCGCAGATGTTTTTTATAATGTATCACATTTCATAACTGTTGATCCAAATATAAACTATTATATGTCAATGTATTCACAACTATATGGAGAGCATTATAATAACAATAACTTATTGTTTCCATGTAAACATATTTTTTTTTTTTTTTTTTACAAAATGTAAGAAAAATGTTTTATGGATTAGCAATAAGCTTTACATCAAAACTGTAAATGTATAACTTATTCAGATTTTTTTCCTGATTCCAAAAATATATAATTATTGTAACTTTTACCTCAAAACGTATGTGTTTACACGGCTTTGTATGAAAAAGCGTGCATATTTATTTATTTACAAAAATGTGTAATTTCTAAATAAATATTATTGTTCGTGGGTAAACATAACTCAACTAAAACTAAAACTAAGAAAGCTAAACAACAATAATAACAACACTAAAACACTATAAAATACAATTTACAAAAATACTATTGGATTCGTAACCTCAAACACAAAACCTGACACTTGTTTACAGTTTCACAACAACGTGGTTGACTCGTACTACGTTCACGTCAGCTGTCCATAGAGAATGATGTTTTACGGTAACAAAGAAGACAATAATCAAAGTAAGAACAGTAACTCGGTACTATAGTTAATGCTCTTCCAGAATATATCAAATAAAAATCATTTATATGACCTTAATTGCATAAAATTTCAATAACTGTAAATGTCTACTTTGGCGACGAATATTCGTCCTTACCAAATCGGACGGGCCTTTGGCGACGAAAATTCGTTTCATACCAGTTAGAGGGTTAAAAATAAACAGTGTAATATAGTTCAAGATTTGAGAGTCTTTTGGCTATGTTACATACAACAAAACAATGTTTTAGACTAAAACTGTTGTTTAGTAACAAGCGGTTTTGTGACGTATTGTTGGCAAGTAATTGATTGTTTTACATTTTGTATTTTTATTAGAATATCGTATTCCAATAGTGTTTATTTCCTTAACGTTTTTATCTGCCATTTTCAAATTGTTAAATATTTAGTAATTTTTTTGTATTTATTTTCATAGAATCCATTCGACTTAAGAGTACTAAAGAGGGGCAAGGGAACCAAAGACTGCCCAAATGAAATTCCATCAGCCACAGACGCCAGGATCGTTGGCTGCATCTGTGAAGAGGATGCGACGGCTGTCTCGTGGATGTGGCTGCATCAGGGCCAGCCTCGACGTTGCAACTGCGGCTACTGGTTTAAATTAGTCTACAAGCCTCCTGTATAATAGCCACTTGAAATATTGTATCACCAGTAGTCAATACAGTATAGACTATGTTTAAACTAAGCTGCCTGAACACCTAGGTAATCCAATTACAAATGGTCTGCAAATGATTTCATCAATAATACAATGTGTTTAAAAAAATGATTTTGATGTTTTACAACTTTGTTTCCTCTTTCCTGTGTATGTGGCTGTATTGTTGATTTGTAAATAATTATGAAATAAAAATTTATTTGAATTTTACGTTTTTTTGCCTGATGCCAATAAATGTTGTAATATTTATCCTCTAATGTTAGTATCGCGAATAAATCTTGAAGAAAAAACGACCTACAAGGTTGCTTGATCACCTATGAATATGATCACCATCGAATAATGGTGTACTCTCGGATCGAAAAGTATACATACTCGAGTTTAAAAGTTAACCACAAACTAATTAGCAGAGCTACAATAACAGGAGTTATATTAAAATTGAGTTTTTTGTCTGCATTTGGATATATACTGTAAAGCAAATAGTTTACAGACAATAACTTACAGTTTTATGTTGAATCAACAAAAAAAGGGTAATAGGTTTTGGTGCTTTTCAATCAAACTGCAACTTTAAAAATTCATAATTTGGAAACTTGTAGCCTGCATAAGACAAAATTTGTATGCAAGTGCACTATTAATGAGTATGTAATTTTACAATTATATGAAAAAAAGTTGTATCAAACAAGCTATAGAGCTCTTAAATTCACTATTTTGGGCATTTAATTTTCTAAACCACTATTTCAAATATTTATTTTAATAGCAATTTAATGGAGTAGGTTTTGTAGAAACAAAGAAGTTAAATTGTAATACAACTGCTGTTATTGTAGCTATATTTGTTAATTTGTGGTTACTTTTGAAACTTTGGTATTTATAATTTTGGTAGGTGCGACAATAGGACCCATTGCTGGTAATCATAACCTATTTTAATTATTTCCTTTCTCAATAACTTGTGTGCATCAGTTTTCACTTACAGCTTCCAAGATTATGTAACTTTGATAATATAAGCATATACTCGTATATTCGCTACCGTGGCTAAAAAAACTGCAGACTATATACATCTAAATAAATTTTTGTTTCATATTCTTTATAACTTATATAATTATTATAAATAATTCTTTACTTATGTCATCAAGCCAATTTTTTTTGTGAACAGGCCAATTCCTCTTTGAACTTAACCCTCTCCCGGGCAAACGCCTCGGCAGGGCGCCTGGCGCTAAAGTCCAAACGCCTCCAACTGCTTTATCAACGCCCTCTGCTTTGTGCTGCTGTCATACGATTGTTTGGGTAACTAATACTGGAAATATCTATTGGCAGTATCATTGTTGCCTTGCTTATTCATAGTTTTATGACTAGGGACGCTATCTAGGATTAATAATTTGAAACGATTCATTCATTACTTCATTGACGGTGATCTTGTTGTTTAGTAGTACAATTCTTTCTGACTTGTGCTGCTATTTTACATAATTTGATGAACTATTTGGGACTTTTTATAACCACTTATTTACTGAAATCATTTCGTTAATTGTTTTCGCAGTCTTTACACTTGGTTCTGTACTTCATAAATGGCAGGTTCAAGATGTTTGCGTGATAGCGAAATTGATCGCATTTTTGACAATGAAGTGGATGATGAAGTTGATGGTTTCAGTGACGATGAAAGTTCCATGAATAGCGATGTATTTAGTGATGAGGAAATTCACCATTCTAACCAAGAAGATAGGGACACTGATGACTCGCCACGTGATCCGGCGCTGCCTCGCGCCGACGGCACCGCGACCCGTGTCCCACCATTGCCTCGCGCCTCTGGTACCGCCACTCGGGTCCCGCCTGTCTGGTCTAGACAAAGATAACACTAGACAAAGTCTTAGTGTTATCTTAATTTTTATATTTATAACCCTTTATATACAATAATTTATACAACGATTAAAACAAGATTTTTCATGTAAGTTTGACTTTTTGTTTAATTTTAAGTTACCTCATAATGTTGATATTTTTTTAAAATAAATAAAACGTTATTATAGAGGATTTAATCATCTTTGTAACTATGTACCATAAATAATAGTTTTATTAAAATAAAGTTCTTAACGTAGTAAAAACGCGAATAAGTGTGCCCTCGCGGCAGAGCGGGCGATTTAATTCAGCCCAGTAGCGCCAAAAGCGCGTCGCGGTAATTCGACCGGGAGAGGGTTAATAATAAAAACAGAGTTTTTTTTCTTTTAAGTATTGGGTATTGTTTTAAGAGTATGTACAGTTATTGTAGACCAACATACAATTAATAAACCACTGAAGTTCTACTATATTGTAGAATCTTCACACTTGGATGCACAGCAATGCTGTAGGATAAACTGTAATCCCAACTTTTGCCTTACAATCAATGAGGATTAAAGCTTCAAGATTTATGGCCCACCAATATCTTCTGGGTCAAGCAAGACACAGATCTATGGAATGTGGAGAGCATGTGTTTCCAGTAAAGAAGATGACCATGAACCTTTAAGAGTGATAGTACAGTTGCCTGCAGTATCCGAGGAACAAAAGCTTAAGAGATACTGATGCTCCCAACCAAGAATACAAAATTGTTCTAGATACTACAAGGCATTTATGCCCCAATAGTAAATTCGTTGTTACATTTTTACTTGTAAATAGTTTTGTCAGGCCAATGTACAGTTCGAGGACTTCAGCTGTGCGCGTGACCTTAAGTGTGTGGTGATAGGCGGGAGGGGTGGCGGGGTAGTATTATGCGCTGCGTCCCGAAAACATTTCCTGTGACACGTAGGTAAAACCCTCCTTTCAGGAATCGTATTGGCCCAAATAACTCATCAGACTCGCTAAAATCAGTATGTTTTGTGACAGTGTTGATTGTGATGGAATTAAAAAATAAGAGAATACTAAATAATAGCAATAATAGGACTAATCCTTGTTTTTCAGTTGTTATAGTGTTGTTTAATGTGTTTTGAAAATAACGTATTTGTCAATACTAATCTGCAAATCGAAATCGTGAGTTTAAAGTCGTTAAAGAGATTGTCGCACCTTCATCTCAGCAGCTAGCACGTAAACGCAACCCGCCACACAGATAGCGTTTATTTGTTGAAAGGGTAGTATTAGGGCCCAACGAGCAGAGCTAAATTCCTCCAACTGTACATGAGTCTAAAAATGTACTGATGTCAAATAAACCATCATATCATGGAGTTAGTAATGTCCAGTGATGAGAAAGAACCGTACAGTTAAGATAATATGTTTGCAATCTAACACTAAAACAGTTTTATGGGATTGACAGAAGTGTTAAAATACTGTATACGGTTGTAGGAATAATAAATAAAATTAGTTGTGATAAATATACAGACTCGAGATCCTACTGTTGGGATTTTATAACTTTATAATTTTCTTAAAAATTTAGTTTTAAAAATATTTAAATATTCAATACAATAATACAGCAATTATTTCTAAATATATGGTTTTATTTTTGTTAAATTACATTAGAAGTTTTGAAAATATTGGTTGAAAGAGGGGTTTAAAACAAATTTATTTTCACAAAATGTGGCTTTCTGGAGGAATTTGGACCTATTTTAATATGGCTCCTAAGTGTTTTAACATAGTAGTAAATGAGATTGATACAAATGAAAGTACCAACAAGTCTTAAAATCAATTTATTAATAAATAGCATGAAGTACAATTTTTTAATATAGAAAAGTTTAGGTATTCTGATAAATGTAAAATATGTGAGTATTAATCACTTAATAAGTAATCATATGTGTATATAAAATTCCTAATTTCCACAAACACATTATCACCATTTGAGATCAAAATCAATTTTTACTTGGGGCTACTTAATTAAAACATTATATTCTAGTAGTTTTGACCATCTATTTCTATACAGTAGAACCCCTCATATCCGGCCACCACGGGACCGAGCCCCTGGCCGGATAACGATTCGGCCGGATAAACCAACCTACAGTACACAACACTTGACGAAAAAAAAAATGGTACTGTACTGTACTAACCGCACTAGAAAATAATCAAGAACTGTTTACATGTTTAAACCTATTAGCTCAACTGAGGACAACACAGGAAAATGTAAACAAATAGATAACCAAAATAACGCACGAGTCTTGGGAGACTAGTGCATGCAACTGCGCGTCTGCAAGCCGTGGTAAATAAATTTCGATATTGGCTTCCGGGAAGTGGCCGGATAAACCGAGGTGCAGTAAAACCGAGGCCGGATATGAGGGGTTCTACTGTAATACATTAAGGATATATTTGTAAACAGAACTCTTCATTATTTGGGAACTGATTTAACAATTGGCATCAAAAAATTACTTTGGTTCATAATTATGCAAAATGGTTTTCAATTTTCTTTATCACAATTTTGAAGAACACACACCTTCAAGGTTTAGTTTTTGCTCACAAGGATAGCATGGAGATTCATTTAAGTCTAAACAGCTGTTTATTCAGGTAAGCAACCAAATTAATTAATTTTCAGCCATTCTTTTCACACATACATCTCACAATATAAATATACTTTTTTTAATAAAAACTACATAAAACATCCAAAATAAACAAATTGAGGGTATATTTCTTCTGGTTTCTTATTTTTAAGTTTACAGTTGGCAACTCATCGTTGCTTGTGGCTAAGCAAATATTTATGTTTTTTTTACAGATGATTTTGATAATTGTTGGTTTCCCCTCAAGTAAATTGAGTTTAAGTTCAAGAAGTTTGAAGATTTCTGCATAAGCATGTATGTTAACGTAAATAATTTAAGATAAAACAAGTTCATAAAAAACAAACGAAACCAATTTCAGTGTCACATCCATGACAAAAAAAATCTCAAAGTTTTAAAAATAGTTGTATAAATTATAATTTAGCGTTGAAATTACAAAAAGGAAATAATCCGTCTGTGAAGAGGTTTCTTTTATTTCACATCCATAACAGCAGTTTAAAGTGATATTACTTTGAAACTAGGATCATAAGAATGATTTAAACTGTATACAGTTAAACATCATTTGAATGCTACTACATACATTTTAATCAGTTACCTCTTAGCATATACATTTTTTATTCTCATGAGAATGTGTATATCTTTTACATTTGTAACGAAAGAAAGGCTGTTTTGCTTTGGTAAAGTTGCATTCTAAAATAGCTGTGCATTAATAAAGATAAACAATAATCAAACATTGTGTTACAGTGCCATAGTGCTCAGCTTGTAGGGAGGTAGTGCAAGGGAGATTGTGAATATCCTCCACAATAATTCCCCTACCTAAATTTTGTACAATATGTTCAATATCTTCTTTCCTATTCACTTTCGTCTTATTTTGACCACATACCTGTAAAAATGTAAATGATATAAAAATCATCAAAACATATGTTTTAGACGAAAACAAATACACAGATTTTGTTTGATACAAGAAGTTGATTCCATAAAATGACTACTATGCTGTTAAGGGAAAAGTGATCAGGTGCCAAGCACTGTGGCAGAGCCAGATTAAGAATAGCAGATTTCACTCAGAAACAGATCTGCACTGAAGGTGTTAACTACATTTATTACTGCTAGACAGTTATTGTACAGGAGTTTAACACGTTGAATGCAGTACAGTTTTAATAAAAAAACTTTTGTTACCACAATAATTATTTTGCAATTAGACCCCTTTGGTTTTGGTGAAAAACCAAATCCTGACAGGTTGATTTTTCATTCAGCTTCAGCAGAGGCTCTAAAGCATTTGAGATAAAACAAAATGTGAAAGTTTGTATTTTCTGTTTAGCCTTGGCAGAAGATCTCAAACATTTGAGATAAACCAAATGTGCACTATTATATTTTCCGTTCAGCCGTAGCAGAAGCTCTCAAACATTTGAGATAAACCAAATGTACACTATTATATTTTCCGTTCAGCCGTAGCAGAAGCTCTCAAACATTTGAGATAAACCAAATGTACACTATTATATTTTCCGTTCAGCCATAGCAGAAGCTCTCAAGCATTCAAGATAAACCAAAATGTGAAAGATTGTATTTTCCGTTTAGCCTTGGCAGGGTCCCTCCATCTTTATTTACATGAATAGGTATTATTTCATTTGCTTTTTTCAAGCTTTTGGAGTATTGAGCGATACTTTATAATAATTTTTATTTTACTTTTCAATTTAGTAGCATATCAATCAGAGACACAACACCCAATTTCCTAGAGTAACCCGTTGCTGTCATGAATCTGAAGTCACCAGTTATTTGTCAGAGTGTAATGGTATTATTACGATTTTGGATCTTATTGTAAGAAGTGGGAAAATGGAGATGCAATTTAGATTGGCGACTGAAACTCACTACCTTCTTAACAACATCTCTCGATGCTATCCCTTTTTCTGAGGCGATGATAACTTACTAAACTCACAGTCAGTTGGCAATAGTGGTCTAAGCATTCCATTAAAAACCAAAACTCTTTCAAAATCTCGTTTAGAAAATTACATTTTTTTAATGAACACAGTAGGGGAGTCCAAGTGGGAATTTCGTGTTACTCGAGTGCATCAGAAACTCATCTGGGGAGAAACTGTACCCTGTAATGTACCCCTACTATGTATGAACCCTTAATAGAGGCGTGCGTTGAGGGCAGTCTATCAAATTAGTAAAAAAAACTCGAGCATGTCATATTAAGACAAGGTAAGTTAAAAACATGAAGAACAGTGTATATTTAAATAATCTGACGATTTGAGGGTGTAAATGGGCAAGTCGCAAAGTTGTAAAAAAATGTCATTTTGAAATACTCAAGCGCGGTTGAATTTTTTTTTATTTTGAAGGATTATGGAAAAAATATAATCTGATGATTTTTATGGGGCGATGTAGCTTAAACCATAAATAAAGCGTGGAGCGTACAAGTGCTGAGAACTGTATTTCCCACTCTCGCGTCTCTATCTCTCACGCCATCCCAACACTAAAGTCTACTGCCATGATGCCATCTCAGCTGATCACAATTATAACCTGTTTGCTGTTGTAGACTTTAGAATGTGGCAACTTTTGAAATGATGCTTTGATTTTTTTGTTGTATTTTAATACAATTTTGTGAATTTAATGCAATAAGTTTTATATGCATTATAATAATGAGTAATGTAAATGTGAAATGTGTATTTTGTGGAGAAGAAAGGTATGAAAAAATTAAAAATTTTACACCGGAAACTTAAAAAAAGTATAACTATTTTGGAGTATCATAAAGTGAAACCGGTTTGAAGAAAATCTAGCAACACTTATACGGTTGAAATATATAATGAAACATTTTGAAACGATGGCTATTATGCTGAGTGTTACAAACTTTTTACAGCTAAAAAATACCATCCGATTTCCAATAGCAAAATGGAATTATATCGAAAATTGCACAGAAATGTAATGATGCAACAGAACTTGCTCAAGAGAGCCCAAATTATCTAGTCCTAGCACTTCCACAATGCAGACTGCTGGTACAAGAGTATGCGAGAAGGTATTAATGTAATAGATTAACAAATAAAATAGTCCATTAAAAAGTCACATTCGGGTTTGCATTTTTGAGAGGACACAATTTTATTTTTTTTAAACTCAATTAGTTAGTAATTAGGGTTAGTAAAAGCTTAATTCCAAGTTTTTGGGGTCACCTCTCGTCTCTCTCAGCCACCATCTTGAAAAAAGGAGAGCAAACGGTTTTTTATTTATCTTCCAAAAAACTGTTTAAACATTTTTTGGTGCTAATAAAATCTCCTATAACTTTACTTGTGTAACTTTTTGTCGTAAAATGAAATTTAACAGTACATTATACATGTACCCATTTAAATTGTTTTATTACATCCAGTAATTAAAAAAATAAAATCTAATTGTCAGATTACCAATGTTTTTCCATATGATTGTCAGATTATCATTTAGAACGACTAGTACATCAAGTAGGACCGTCTGTATTGAAGTCAGACATGCTCGAGTATTTCAAGGTCACATTTTTTAACATCTTCAAAAATTTGTCATGACTTTTGGTCGAGTCCAAATTGTCAGACGGGACTAAATGTCACTGAATAGGACACTTTTTTGAGTTTACTTAACATTTTCTTTTTACAAGAATGTTCGCCTCACTATCTATCAGATTGTATCTCTCGGTTATCAAAAAGACATAGCGTGTATACACTCGCTGAATGCCTGATATGCTCAAATATTTCCATGTGACTGATTTTTCTTACATTTTTGAAAATATGTACATGCTTACATCCCCACTAAAATGGCAAACTTGAAATAAGCTGTATTTGTTTTAGGACCTAATCTTCACAATCTAATAGGTCCCCATGACGCTTTAAAGCGGCCCATACATAACTGCAAATTTAGTACCCCAGACTCCCCTACTATAAAGCGATACCAGCCAACAGTAGGCTGAGTTAATCGTGGTAACTTAATTTGTATAGGCAATTCAAATCCATCCACTGCGGATTTCCTCCCAGTTTAAAGGATGATATGCTCATATAAAAAAGTTAGTCATTAAATGTTTTGCAACTGACAAATTCAGTGTGAACCCATTGAAAATTAATTGAATATAGTAATTTAACCCTTTGGGTGTTCTGCAATGATATATTGATTCTTTTTTTTTTTTTTTTTTTTTTTTTTTTTTTCAAAAAGACTAATTTGAACAGAACAGTATTGGCTGATACAATATATTAACAGTCTGAATACTATTAGAATTTTTTGTTTTTTTTTTAACACCCTTTGATGGCTGTTTATAACCTTGATTTTCTAATCTGAGTGAATTGCATGTTACTGATACACACAACCACCTGTAAAAACTTCAACTTTTCTAGTTTAATACATCTAATCATTAATTCTAATCATTAACTCTGTGTAAATGGATGTAGTTGATATTAATGAATGATATTTAAAAACAAATCAGAATGAAAAATTAAATTTTTAACAAACACAAAAATACCTATTTAAGTGTTTAAAACTGTGTTTTCATATTTTGAAAACTATACAGGAGCAGTGGTATAAATAATTAATGTTAACAACAGTTACATATCTAAAGAAAGTCTAGAAAATTTCACCAATACAAATAAATTTTATTGTAATAAATAGTATACACCTCATAATATATTAATTACAAGAAAATAATATAATATACAAATTGGATATTTGTAAATATATATTACAAGATACCAATACCATTATACTGTACAGCAACACAACTAGAAACATATATCAATAACAGTGATAGAAGTTTAAATGAGTTTAAAACAATGGAAGACTAAGAGTATTATTGGTTAGCAAATGATTTTTTTAAATAGCTCATTTATTGTTGGTGGTAGAAATCCAACATCTTTGCTGTAATAGGAATCCTTCTAAATATCACTGTACACTTGGGCCACCAAGTGGCAGTGTCAAAAATGTGAGCCATCAGGTTCTACTTGTATAAGCTTAGGTATCCAACGTGCTAAAACCCTACTATTTCATAAAATTGCTATATAAATCCTTTCGATTGAAAAAATATTAGAATAGCTTCATATTATAATCTATGTAACAATGCCAGATTACCAGTGGAAACTCAAATCCACTACAAATATCCTCCCCACACTAAAACTCACAATACCAAAACATGTATCTAAATTGACACCTAGGCAACTGCTTCAAAATTCATTCAATAAGGCACTTATTCATATTAACAGTGCGAAGACTTCTTGTTGGTGAAAGGTTATTAACCATGTTTAACAGAAAACTTGATATATCACAGCAAAATATCATGGACGGACAGTTGAGCAGTGTTGCAAGTCCAGAGGTCACTCCTCCAACAAGTGATTGAGAGCCTCTGTGTCCACATCTAACTCCACTTCCTCCAGTGAAGGGCCACTAGTCAGGGCTGGTCCTGGTACAGACAAAACTTGATATATCACAGCAAAATATCATGGACGGACAGTTGAGCAGTGTTGCAAGTCCAGAGGTCACTCCTCCAACAAGTGATTGAGAGCCTCTGTGTCCACATCTAACTCCACCTCCTCCAGTGAAGGGCCACTAGTCAGGGCTGGTCCTGGTACAGACAAAACTTGATACATCACAGCAAAATATCATGGACGGACAGTTGAGCAGTGTTGCAAGTCCAGAGGTCACTCCTCCAACAAGTGATTGAGAGCCTCTGTGTCCACATCTAACTCCACCTCCTCCAGTGAAGGGCCACTAGTCAGGGCTGGTCCTGGTACAGACAAAATTTGATATATCACAGCAAAATATCATGGACGGACAGTTGAGCAGTGTTGCAAGTCCAGAGGTCACTCCTCCAACAAGTGATTGAGAGCCTCTGTGTCCACATCTAACTCCACCTCCTCCAGTGAAGGGCCACTAGTCAGGGCTGGTCCTGGTACAGACAAAACTTGATATATCACAGCAAAATATCATGGACGGACATTTAAGCAGTGTTGCAAGTCCAGAGGTTACTCCTCCAACAAGTGATTGAGGGCCTCTGTATTCACATGTAACTCCACCTCCTCCAGTGAAGGGCCACTAGTTAGGGCAGGTCCTGGTACAGATAAAACTTGATATATCACAGCAAAATATCATGGACGGACAGTTAGCAGTATTGCAAGTCCAGAAGCCGGAAAATTCAGTTAAACAATTAAAATAAAGTGAACAAAGTATTGTTTGTTTAACCATGAGTCTAAAATATTCCTGAATAAACTGGGAGGAAAACGACATATGCCTAATACGACATAACCCTCTGCACTAATGAATTGTAAGGGTGCATGTGTGCGAGGCAACTACTTGACCCTTCAGTTGCACTCCCTATTTGCTAATACTATAGATGTTAACCTCAAGAACTAACATAACCTAGAAAAAATAAAATATTTAAAGAAAGGCTGTAAAAGATCAATACTGCGACACATGGTGACCAACAAGTGAGGCTAAATAATTTAACACAGAATCCACACTGACACAACAAGGGGCAATTAACAAAGAATTATAAAACGGATTTTCTTCAAGGCTGTGGTAACTGCTTGTTCACCAGATTGCAGTCACGTACTCTGAAACACCACAACGTGATGTGACACAGGGGTAGGACTAATCATCAATAAACTTAACTACAATATTGGATTCCATCTACGAGATGAGATTTACAAACACACTGCTAATCACACCACACATTATAGCAACCAAGCATTGTAGACACATATAGTAAACAACTCTGCAACATCATCGTCTGCACGTTGTCGATCTTCATTCACAGTTAAACGGATCAAAAAGGCATAAACCACAATGTAGTTTAATTCTTGATTTCATACTCTTTGAGGGCGAAAAATGATTTTTAGACTTTCATGCTTCCATGAGATTCCTGATTTATTACAGGTTTTTCACCTGTGCGTTAAATTCCCAGCTTATTCTTTGGTTTTCCCGAACATAGTTGTCACGATGTTACGAGAAGGTGGTGGTTGCCCCTCTACCCCCCCCCCCCCAGAAAAGAGGTGCAAAATTCTGCATTGAGCTTGCTTCAGGGCAATTTACATGAGACTCTAGAAATGTACGTTATCTATCTTGAAGGATTGGACTACATTTCTCTGTTTGATTATCAATCCAATAAGGTGTCAAATGTGAGTTTAAATATTGACACTGTTATTTATTTTTTTTAAGTAGAAGAACACTAGAACTCATGTAGCATAGTAGTTATCGCTAGTTTCGCACAAAATAAAAAAAAATCTACAGCTCATTTTTTCTCAAAATGTTGAGAAAATTGAATAGACAAAATTCTCAAATTGAATAGACAATCAGAAGGGAAATTCTGGTCAACTCCCAGACAGAAATGCAAATAGACATGAGAAAAAATATACCAGCCCACTGAATGTTAGGCTCACTATCCCTCAACCAATTCTCAATTAAATTGAAATATAAAACTAAATTGTATAAAGCCATTAAGTGAAACAATACTCACTGATTGTGGGCACTATACCAGTCTGCTTATAAGTTGCCAAGTCTTCTTCAAATGCTTTACTAAATGTTTCTTGTCTTTCCTTCTGTTTTTTCTCAAACTGTTTTTCGTATTCTGCTACTTTTAATCTGTGTTCTTCTGACAGTTTTGCTAAAACAATATAAAAGTCAATTTAAATACATTATAAACTACTGTTCTTATTTACATAATATATTAGAATAACCTATTATTGTTACTTTCAAAACATTAAAAAGGATTATTCGGAGAGTAAGCTCCAATTCTGATAAAAAAATAAACTATGATGGATTAAAAAATCTTTTAAAATTTAATTCTTTTAATTTTCTTAAATTTTTCTACATAATTTACATTTTTGGCCAAACATATATCATAATGTTCTAGAACCTTGTATGATGAAATCATAGACATCTGGTCCACATGAGAATACCAGCCTTAATCATTATCTGTGGTGAAGCACTTGTTACTGAGAAACTTCTTTCCTACTTAAATCGGACAAAGAAGACTCTATCTATCACAACACATGGTTGCTACAACGCTGCTGATTGATATTGTCTGCTTGATCTTAACTTTTTCTGGTGATTTTTTTCTTTATGCAGCAAGGGATTTAAATAACTGCTGTCAAGTAAACAGGAGTAAAAGTTTTAAAGTAAAAGATTTAAAGATTATCTGAAGCAGATTTGATGAAACTGACTTAATGATTGTCATATAAGATTTCTAGTTCACACTGTATCAAAACATTTAAAACACAATTAAAATCATGAGATATTTTGGCCTAGCTATGGAGAGCCATCATTCAAAAAATGGTTAACTGAAATTGGCAGTCAGTGATGCACTTCTGCTTATGAAGGTGAGTAGAACAATGTTGAAAAATCAATCACAATACAATTTTACAAAACCAAAGTACATGTAAATTTCTTTGAAATTTTCTAATGATAATAAGAGAAACAATGAAAATAATAAAGAATAAAAATAATTTCAACAAAGAAAACTGAATCAGATTATCATAAAGCTGACAGTCTCTGAGTAATAGTCATACTGATGACTTATTAGTGGTATTAATGGCCAATTGGTTTTATTGATTACTGATTGGTACACCTTCAACCAATCATGATACAGCCTGTACTCTTACCCACATTTATAGGTGGATTTGAAATAAAGTTGTTTTTTGTCGATATGAGTTACTAGCTTTGCCAGTTTCAGTTTAACATCATTTGGCTGAAGAAATGGCGAGGCCGAAATATTCACCTCCTCGTTCAATGTAAAGGACAAAGAAAAAATTATTCAATAGTGATAAATAACCAACAATATTGAGCAGATTTATAAACTTTAAAAAATACACTAAAAATAACAATTTAAGGTATTAAGAATCTTATATTGGTACCTAATTCTCTATTTAATTAAAAATATAATTCTTATTTGTAATTCTGATTCTACTTTAAAATTGTACCTCTGAGAATGTCCAGCTGAGCAAGCCTCTTCTCGCTGTGTAAAGCCAGTTGGAACCTGCTCTCAAGTTGTCTTTCCTGCAGCTCTTTCTTCTCCACTGTATCAGCTAATTCTATCAGAGAGCTCTCCACCTCAACGACAAGATTCCGTAGCTCTTCTAAAATCATACAAACATTGTGCAAGTTTATGTAATAGTTTTACAAAATTACCAACTTAAATGGTTATGTGATAAAAATCTCTGCCTTTTAATGTAGCCTCATTATCGTAATAGAGTAACTATTGAATTTTTCAGTTATATGGTTATACAGAAGAGTCCATCCAGCTTGCTCTTTATTCTTTGATTAAAACCTATTGATGCTGGATGACTTGAAAAAGTAACAGAATCTCTGGCATTTGTCATCATTATAAGTTATCAAAACTGAAACATGACATTTTGATATATGGTATCAGCCCTCTTCTTCAGGTGGTTAAACCTATAATATGAGCATACATAAAAATTAAATTTAAAACACATGGCAATGGACACTCTATTATTAAGTATTATGAACTTGTATGTTCATCATCGTTTGTTATTTGTTATTTTTTAATCTTTTATCTTAAGTTTTGACACCTGAAGAAGAGGCATATACTAGCTCTTCAAACACCATGTTTCAGATTTTGTAACATGTAACGATGGAAAATATCCACAATCATCTTATCCTTGCTCAACACATTATTATAGTGGTCCATAATAAGTTAGCATTTAATCCGTCAGGTCCAAGGGAAACTGGTTGCTGTTTTGTTATTATCGTTATAACAATATTAAAAAGTTTGATACAAAGCTATCAATTGGCAAAATAACAGTTCATTATTTAATACAATTATAATAACAGATTTGGGAGCAAAATAAAGAAATAATGAGTTAAATCTAAGCAATTTAGATTAATTAAATGTTTAAAAGCACATGAGATCAAAAATAAAATATTTCAGAAAATATTAGTCACAACATAATTTAAAAATATACAGCACTGAAGGGGATTATTTGATGTTATCCACACAAAAAGTCCATATAAGATTAGGCATTTGACATATTGATTGTGTCTAATGTTATGTACTTCAAAGGGTTTATTATTATACATCTCATGACATGGTTGAAATAGAGAGATTTCTTGAAAGATATATATAAAAGGAAAATATCTAACCTCTTAAGTTAGCTGGCTTATTTTAGACTTTAACCTGCCCTGGCTGACATTTTTTGTCAAAAACATCCTCATGTACTAGCTAATTTGAAAGATCATATAACATTTTTAACTTTTGTTAGAGGCATTATCTATATATATAAAAATGAAACTGTTCGTGTGTAACAGCATCACTCACAAACGGCTGGACGGATTCGCCTAATTTTTTTTTTAATTTGTTCGTCTTGATCTGTAGAAGGTTATAGGATACTTTTTATCCCTTTCCCGATTCAGGATTCCGCCCCACTGGTTACAGAAATACCCGTAAGAAATGCATTGCAGCAAACATATGTTATTAAGTGAAAGAGTCTTTTCAAATTTTTAATCAGCTGTTCTTTGTAAACATATATAATGCGACAAAAAATATATTTATATATAATTTAATTACTACACTTATAGTTTTAAAGCATAGAGTAAGCTTAAGAGGAACGACAAATTTTGTTTAAACTGTTTCTGCAATCACTGTTAAACATAGACTTTACTATCCAGATAATACAATTCAAATTTGACGTAAAAATTCACCTTTAACTGCAATATTTATTTAATATAAACCATGCTCATGCTTGATCAGAAGAGCAATGCAGATATCATAATTACTATCTTACGTTGGCTACAAATATAAAGAATGTTATAAAATCAACCTTAGTTGTTTTTTTTTGACAGAAGTATCAGGAATGTGGTACATACCTTCATAATGCGCCCAAGAAGCTCACGAAGGAACGACTATCAATTATCTCAGCAATGTTTAGAATGTGATAGAAAATGAATAAGTGAATATAGTGTACTGTTTTCAACGGGAAATTGCGTGCGAAGCCGCGGGAAACTTATTGAAATGCGCAGCGAAGCGCGCCGGGTCCGCTAGTATAATTATAAAATTAATTGTCATAACATTTAATATTAACAGTTTCTGACAATGTAAGTTTCTGCCCAGTTTATAAGAGAAAAATTCTTTAAAAAATAACAAGAGCATAGAGCATGGAGACGTCTAAGAAATGAAAAAAACACTTCTTTGTACTTGTACAATACTCCACTCACATTGACCTATAAATTCCATAAATATTGCTGTTATACTCATGTATGCATTTTAGTTTCTTTACAGATCCCTTCTTGTGATGAACTTTCTTGTTTTCAACACTTTATACCTATGTGCTCAGATGATAAAAGAATTAGGCTATCTGCCTTTAGTTCTCCTATCTTACCAGTATGCTTAACCCTATACACTAGAAGGCAGTATTTTGAATTTGTCCTTGAAGCTTGTATGGCCAGCTCTACTGGCCACTGCCATTTTTTCGATTAACGCGGATTAATTTTTGGCGTAATGCTATCTCAACGTGTATGTCCAATCGTACTGGCCAAGATATAATACATTCATAGCTTGTAAGTTTCTATGTTTTATAATGAATGGTGAGTTCAGGGTAACTTCAGGTAATGAAAAGTTAGTCACATTTGAGGTTTACTTCATTTTTAATTTAAAGGCATTTATCATTTCAAAGAAGACTTACATATCAAGTCTGAAACAAATTAAATTACCGATCTGTGAGATGATCTTGTCAGTCTGGGCTGCTAGCTTGGGCAGTGTCGCCAATCCCGTAGTCAGTTGTGAGGTTGCGTTCCACTGCCGCATCACTTCTTCATGGAGAGCTCCAATACGTACATCTACTTTCTAAGTAAAGGGAGAGCACAAGTAAGTTTGTCAGTAAGTAGAGCCTTATATTATTATACTTTTACTTTTTTGTTTTAATGCACTTTTTGAAAGGCAAAATTTTAAATCTTTACTATAAGATAAATAAGAATAAAATAATTATAAAAAGATATGATTTAGTATAAAAACTAGTAAAGATTAAAGGATCATTACTTCATAATTGACAAGAGAAAATAAGGAACTTACAGTTTAACTAGACAGATGTTGTCCAAATTTAAGTGTGCGCTACTAAATAATCCAAATCTTGTGAGAATACATCATGCTTGCTTGTTAATATATCAAACCCAAGAATAAGTATTGCACTGTTTTTGGTACTGATTAGAAGAGTATATCTCAGTGAATGATAATCAGTATGTTTTATTTATCTTGGGGTTTTGAGAATAATGATAGTAAACTCAATGAAAATATAACACTTTTTAACAATGAAAAAATATTCATTTGCATTCTACTGAATTTTAATAACGTAAAGAAAGCAAGTTTGTAAATGATTTGTTTTTCAAGCTCTGACGAGTACAATTAATTGAACTATCAAAAACTATTACTCATAAACAGAAATTCCTGTAAACAAATTCAAAATTGCATAATTATTATTTTTAATAGTACATTTTGTAAACCATTACAAATACAAATTTTCAGCCTGTTTAGAACAAATGGATATAGTATTTAAAAAATATTAAATAGACAACATTATTAAATACCAGAAATATTGCCAATAAGCTGGTACGTCCGATAAAACAGTAAATCCATTAATATATAAACTTAATTACTAAAAAAGTAGATTCAAAGGCTCTCAATAATGCTTAGAGCATGAGGTCTCAAGAGAGTACTTTTATGTATTTCTTAGGTAGAGGAAAAAGTTTTCAATGCATATAAAATTGTCATTTTTCAGGGATATGTACCAGAATGCTGTCTGACATCACATGAAGCACTATAATCATATATACATGTACAAGTATACTAATCTTCAGAATAAAAAATAAAAAGATATTAATTAACAATATTACACACATTATAACAATATTAATAAACAAGTTCTATATTTTGGTCTAAACCGTCGGCACGAAATAAAATAAAATATTATAAATAGGGCTATTAGAACTAATAAACATAGTCATAGTCATAGTCAAACTACTTTATTCTGTAATATGTACAAGGTACAAAGAATAGCGTCACTACAATGAAACTAAATACTAATATTAATTTTAAAATACAAGTAAAAAAAATACAATCGTAACATCTTAACAATTTATCTTCAATTCTTTTTAAATGAATTAATTGGTTTTTGTATTGAAATATTCCTCAAAAGAATATAGAGACAAATTAGTTAAATAATCTTTGACTTCTTTTTTAAATTTTAACAGATCTGTTTCCATTATAAATTTTGTTAGTAAATTATGTAAATATCTAACACCTCTGTAATATGTTTTCTTTTTATAAAATTCAAGATTGTGTTGATCGACATGTCTATTAAAACGGGTATTATATGTATGTTTATTGGTTTGTAGTATCGGATCAAAAAATTGTTTTACATAAATTATTGATTCAAATATGTATAAACCATATACTGTCAGAATTCCAAGTTCAGAAAAAAATATGTTTAACAGAATCTGTATATCTGAAATATTTCATGATTCTCAAAGATTTTTTTTTTGTAGGACCAAAAGCCTATCTAAATTATTTATTGTTGTTGCTCCATAAATGCTTATTCCGTAAGCTAAATGTGAATGGATCAAAGAGAAATATATTAATTTAAGTGTATATAAATTACTAATTTTTGCCATTTGTCGCAATGCATATAGACCAGTAGACATCTTCTTAGTAACATGATCTACATGTTTATCCCAAGCTAAATTTTTATCTATTATAAGTCCTAAAAACTTTGTGTGGTCTACTTGTTTAAGTCTGTCATTGTCTAGAAAAATGTCACAGTTTAAATTTGATCTGGATTGCTTTGTAGAAAAAGAAATATAATTTGATTTATCTGAATTTAATAAAAGATTATTTTTGTCAAAAAAGTCCTTAATCCTACTTAGACCAATATATGATGAAATTTCAATATTCTCAAGCTTCTGACCAGAAAACAAAACATTTGAATCATCAGCATACAGACACACGCCACCATCCAACCCCTCCATCACCCCTGGCAAACCTCCTATATAACATAAAAACAATAGAGGACCCAGGATAGACCCCTGCGGCACACCATGCCGTAGTGTCTGCAGCTGTGATCTATGAGCCCTCACATAATGATTTTTATTGTGAAAAATTGTTTCTTCTATTTCTACATATTGTTTTCTATTTGTTAAATAGGAATAAAACCACGTTTGCTCCTTTCCATATATACCGAAGCTGTTTAATTTCCTTATTAACTTTACTTGACTGACACTATCAAATGCTCTGGTAAGATCTAAAAATATCCCAATTACTTTTTCTTTTTTATCAACTGAGTCAATAATGGACTGGATAAATTCTATACCGGCCGTTATTGTTGATTTTCCACGACGAAAGCCATGTTGTTGTTTGTCCAACAGTTCATTAGACTCTGGTGTTTTAAAAGCTGATCATAAACCACTTTTAGATCGAATATTTTAGAAAAAATTGGGAGCAATGACACTGGCCTATAGCATGCTGGATCAGTCACATTACCTTTTTTAAAGAGAGGAATCACTTTAGCAACTTTTAAAATATCAGGAAATATTCCTGAAATTAAAGAAGAATTGATTACATGGACAAGAGGTTGTAAAATAAAGTTAACAGATTTTTTCACAATATCAATTGGTATATCATCGTGCCCCACAGAAAACTTAGTTTTAAATGACAAAACAATTGTTTTTTAACTGATACTCAGACACCGGTTGAAGTCTGAAACATGGCCGAGCACAGGTCTGATGCTCACTATTGGTATCAATAGAGTTGAGCTGAGGTATGTTAGGTAATACTAGCAAGTCAACGGCTGTCACAAAAAAATCATTAAAAGTGTTTCCTACAGTAACAGGATTAGTTATTAATTTTCCATTTGCAATAATACTTTTATTATGATTTACATTGGATTGTTTATTTACCTCATATTTTAATTATTTTCCAAGTTGTTTTTTGGTTTGTTGTCAGAGTATAGAATTTTATCATCGAAGTATTTTTGTTTATTTCTATTCATGCACTCTTTCAGTACATTTTTTCTTTTCTTTTATGACTAACTTCAAATTTGTGTTTTTGGAAATTCTAAATTTTTTCTCAAGTTCAACTAATTCATTCTTTTTAATTTGCATATCATCTGTAATCCATTTTTGTCCTAAGAAATGTTTAACAGTTTGACTAATTTTAGGAAAATGTATTTCGAAAATATAACTAAAAATACTATGAAATAGTTGATATTTCATATCTACCGGTGATTGATAAACTTCTATCCATGTCTCCTTTGCTATATCTCGCAAAAATGTTTCAGTGTTATTCAAAGTAAATCTTCTGCATAGTTTTTTTTATATTCATTTTACTCGAATCAGCACAATTTAATTCTAAAAATTCTAGAAGATGACCATCATGATCGGATATTTGAGTTATGATACCTGATATATATTTAATTTTGTACAATCTATATTCGTAATAAAGTTATCTATGGCTGTCTGAGAATCAGCTGTAACTCTAGTTGGGAAGTCCACCAAATATGTCATGTTATACACTTTTAATATATTACTAAATTTAGTGTAAATTATATCTTTTTTTAATACATTTATGTTTATATCTCCAGCCAAAATCACATTTTTGAATTTATGACATAGTATATTACACAATATATCTAAGTTATTTAAAAATTTGTCTACTAGACAGTGTTGGGGTGATCTATATAAAACTGCCAATACAAAAGAAAATTGATCTATAGTTATATCAGACAGGCAGCACTCAAATTCTTTTTCTCCTAAGAGAGCTTCAACTGCTGGTAATTTAATACATCTGAAATGTATATGCTTTTTAGCCAATATTAGCACTCCACCTCCAGATGAATGAGATCTCACAAAAGACAAGCAAATGTTGTACTGAGGAATGTGTAACCCAACCAATTCTGCTGCTGTCAATTTATGTTCAGTTAGTGCTAAGATATCTGGTTGTATTTCCTCTAAATTTATATTTAACATATTTAAGTGGGATGACAAATGTTGAACATTTTGATGAAAAATAGAAAACTTGGATGATGATTGACAGCTCCTTGCCTTAGTATGCCTACTATCTTGAGAAAAATCATGTAAACTTTCAGTTGATGAGGGCAGGTGCTGTATGTTGTCATGAAAATTGGTAATGTTATTTGTATTTGTTGTATTGTTATTTTTGTAAAACTGAACCTTTGATATTATTTTTCTCTGCTCTATTTTACTGGGCTCTTCTGCAATTGATTTGCTAAAAAAGGTGACAGTGAACATAACATCAGCTCAGTGAGCAGCATGAGTGACGTAATTAGAAAATGAAATATCGCTGTCAAGACACCTAGTTTTCACTTTATAACTGGCAGCAGGTTATCGCCTCCAAGCTCAGCCCTTTCACAGTTTATAACTTATAGTAAAGAAATATCAACATTTTATACAAACTTACTCATAAAATACAATAAGTAAATTGTACAGTATAACGAACATGTACAAAACAAAAAGTTAATTCAAACACTTTCCAAGTAAAAAACCTAATTTTACTATCTCTATGATGAATAAAAAAAAACACAGGAGGACCTGTGTTATCATAATCTCTATTGATCTGAAGCTAATTGGGATCAGGGTAAATCTTACAGGTAATCTACTCTATAACAGTGAGCAAATAACAGGACTAAACAAGTCTAGTTTTAATTGTTCTGGATATCAGTTGTTGTTTAATTTTCCTTGTATGTTATTTGATGTAACAAAATACTCAATAACTAACAAAGTAAAATAAGATTTATAAGCACTATTATAAATGGTGCAAAATAGAAAAAAATTTCAAATACAAAAAATGTTTGTCTCTAAGAGGATTTTAAAATGGTTTACATTGTAACATACTAGATTGTTATTTAATCTAACATTTTTGACATCACAGTTCTTATGTATTATCATGATTTTTGTTATTAGAAAAAGAAGTAAAAAGTTATGCAATTCAATATTTCCTGATAGGGTATGAAACAAACCATTCCAAAACGATTTGTCCACCTAAGACTTGAGGGGGGCTGACAGCAGATTTTACTATTGAAACCTAAATTAAAGACATTTTATCACACTCTGTACATACGAATAAACATAATATTGAGTTTTTGGTGCCAAAATGCTCAGGGTACATAGATCTTTAAAATGAGATATCACATGACCTACATTCCCATTTAAACATTTTCCGAAAACGACCTCTACTCTCCAAAAATGGCCTTTTGAGCAATTTTCCGGGTTAAAAATACTTTTACTGTTCTTTGGGGTAAAAATGGAGGATATCTGTTGAAAATAATTATGCAGTTTGGTATGTTTGGCTGCTATAGGTACTGCACAGATGGTCTCAAATTTATTATAAATGTACTCAAATTAGCCTTATGTTTTTTTCAATTATATTATTATATTACACAAATGTACATTAGCATATTTGGCTAAATTTAAAATGTATAAATACTACTTTAAAAATACTATTTCAATTGATACAATTCAAATCAAAGTTGTACATTGATTTGATATTTTATATAAACTAAATAAAAAATGAGAAAATATTGCCTGGGCTGCTACAGCGTTTTCCTCAGCCAACTGGTGTAGCTCTTGCCATTCTGTCTGATACTTGTGAAGGAGATCGGCTCCAGCATTCAGGTCTACTGGATGTTTCCGGGCCGAATCTGAGGAGGTATCAGCAACTTTCAATCCTCGGAAACTGCCAACATCAATACTATTTTAAAAGATACCCCAAAGGTAAATAAATATTTTCCTAATTAGATAAGGTTAGGTTAGGGTTGGACTACATTTGATTTTATTACACAATGTCAAATACATTATGCCAAACATTCTTTTTACTACAGCAATTTTAACAAGTATAAACCATGATTGAAAATAAGCGGATATTAACTTGGCTAGTAAATATTATAACTAATGAGCTGATATTAAGTTGGTTACTGGATTGAAAATAACTGGCTGAGCAACTTATCTGTATTTAATATTCAGCTGCTCTAAATAAAACAAAAGTACTCTCATAAGATTAACAATGGAACGTCATAAGAAGTTTGGCAGCGTCTTATAGTTGTTTATGTTTCAAATTCACAAAAGGCATTGAGTTTAAGAGCTTATGATTCTTTTAGATACCTAAAGAGCATAATTTCTAATAGCTTACCTAAACTCCCTGTACAAAAATTAAGAATAACATAGATAAATTAGGTTCTAAGCCTGATCTTTAATATACATTAAGATTACCTTTATTTGGCATGGTCTACAATGTACATTTATTTTAAAATCACAGTGTTTAATGTTAATTACTTGTTTTAAATGTTATTGCACTTGTTAAAGTGTTGGACTAAGAAATTTACTAACTTTGCTACATTTCAGCATGAATTCCTACTTATATGCATTGTCCATAAAAACATTGTTTTTAACAAGTGACAAGGAAATGGTTTGCAGATATTGTAGCTAATACACTTATAATGGCAGCACAGTGAGTTCATCGAAAATGCGGTAGTAGTAAAAATGATCAAATCAAGATAAATTCTGGATTATCTGCATTAAATTCTGCATTATCTAATGACAATTCTTAAAATTAGATTATGAATTTCCAAGGCTTCAATCTCTCTGGATGAACATTAATATTATGAGCTGAATGGAATATTCCACTATATTCCTTCGGTACCCGTACTGCTCCGTGCTGATGGCCGAATTTATTACAATTGTCAGCCCGTTCGGGTAGGGTACGATAAGCGGACCCGGTTTTTTATATCGAAATTGACAACCGATATTAGATATTACTTAATCATAACCATCGATATAATCAATCGATACTGATTAATTATTTTGAACAATTAACTTACATAATCTATATCAACAGCTGTAAACACTTTCAAATAATACATGTTCAATTTTAGATAAGTAACATTTGATTATTAAAAATGGCAGTCAATTTTAGAAAACTACACGACGTTGCTTTAAAAGATGAGACATGGGTAATTCTAAGCAATATATGGGTCAACCTCGATTTTTCTCATATTACAATATAATGTTCCAATAGTCAATTAGAAAAGGAAATGACTAGAATTTCTTGCCGGAAAGCAGTTATAGGGAGCAGGCAACCGCCAGACGGTCATATATTGCTTACAGTTACCTATTAGTGATCAGGGGCACTGACGTGATCTGGGCTTCAAATTTGGAACTACTCGAGTTATTTTTTTTCCTAAAAGAGCAAGCAGCGCGAAGCGCTGCGCAGCGGGCAGGCATCGTGCGTGATCCTTTTTTTTATTAAAATTTCTGATAAATTGTTATTACATATTACAATATAATGTAGTTAATGTATGTAAAACAGTTTTAAACACATTACATGCTGGAAAGCAAAGTAAACCAATATAATCCGCCTAATACAAAATCTCCGTAAAAATCTGGTAAAGGAATCTGTGTCATTCCTTTGGCCTGAATCAATTCAGTATATACGAAGATCACGCACGATGCTTGCCCGCTGCGCAGCGCTTCGCGCTGCTTGCTCTTTTAGAAAAAAATTAACTCGAGTAGTTCCAAATTTGAAGCCCAGATCACGTCAGTGCCCCTGATCACTAATAGGTAATCCTCGCGGTTGTCTGCTCCCTATAACTGCTTTCCAGCAAGAAATTCTAGTCATTTCCTTTTCTAATTGACTATTGGAACATTATATTGTAATATGAGTTGCCTGCTCCCTATAACTGCTTTCCGGCAAGAAATTCTAGTCATTTCCTTTTCTAATTGACTATTGGAACATTATATTGTAATATGAGAAAAATCGAGGTTGACCCATATATTGCTTAGAATTACCGAGACATGTGTTTCATGACTTCAACATGTTGGACTCGTACCGAAAAAACCCATTATGTGAAATTTGTGGGAAAGAAACAACTGTAACTGTGAGAGGAGTAAATATGGTCGTCTTCAGTTTTCCTAATTTTGGTTATAATAATTTGTTTGAATACTGTAAATATTAAATTCATATTTAAATTTAAAACATATGATTGCTATTGAGGACTATAGATACTTTTATATCGATTTATAGTCTAGGATTTGAGATGCAAATATTAGGTATCGATGATTTGGTTCTTCGATATAAATAACCAGGTCTGTTTATCGTACCCTACCCGCCCGTTCAAATACTAGTTCCCTTTTTTGAGGTTTTCTTATAATTTATGCAGTATATAATTTACCTATTACATATTAGCCTTACCATGATAGATAAGATCGCACAATTTTAATATTTTTTTGCTGCAGTATTAAAAGCGCCCACCACAACAATTGAATCTTCGATATGTCTAACTATCAAAACTACCGATATATCTAGAAAGTAATAATTTAATTATGAGTTAAAAACCATATAGGTATGTATATTTTTTATTGAATGTAACTAACAAAGCGGTGCAAATCTTACTTCTTATTATTTTGAAGAGTAGCTTATGATACAAATAACATATATTTATCACCATTTTAGTTGTGGCCATCATTCAAATATCATACAGATGATTTTACATTGTTGAAATTAATTTTAAACAATATTGATACAATACACTAAAAACACGTAGGCCTAGATTTACTTGATTGTAAATAAGAATTATTTTGTAACTTAGGTATTTCTAATTGATAATTTGTTTTCTAAGTCAATTGTCATGTAACTTTATTATACAGCGCGCCCTACATAAATTTTGTATTCACTTGCTGAGTATTTTCCTTTTGAAAATAAAGCACTGTAATTAGTGTGAATTGGTAAAGTAAATATTTAGCTATGCTAAAACTTTCTTAAATGAAAAATTTTTTTCAACAATATATCTACTAGCCTATTATAAACCTACCTAGTTGTCAAGTTATCTTGAACAGATTGTAGTTTATCTTTTATTATTGAAAACATTGTTCATGCAGGATTACGATTTTGATTTATTTCACTTAGGCCTAGATTTGGAGCATTAACAAAAATAAGAGAAAAGTTTATTGAAAATAATAACTTAACAGAGAGGTTATGTTTTTACTAGTGACAACAAATTAGGTAGAGTACATTGAGTACAATAATAAGCTAGTGATGGGAGGATCGAATACAGAATCGAACAGTATTCGAATACAGCCCGAACACCTCAAAATAAATTCGAATACTTTTGAAATGAATACAATTTCTCTGAACGAATCTGTTTCAAACCTACAGAATTCAATTGTTTGGACTGATAGTATTTAAATAAAATATTCAAGAACTGTACTCTTATTCATATACAAGTATTCACTGGAGGGATGTAGATGAATATATATATATATTATATATATATATATATATATATATATATATATATATATATATATATATATATATATATGTATGTATACTGGTCTATGAAAAGAAAAATGAAGGGGAGATTCATAGTTTGGAATAAGTATTAACGAATTTTCAAATTTGTCTATATGTATAATTGTACAATTATTCGATTAATAAACGTATTTATAAACAATAAAGACAAAAATGAATGTTCATTTCATGTTGTTGTGTAAAAACAAAATATGATTGAGGTTTTTGGCTTCAATCTATTTCTACGATCACAAAACCTGCAGTCCAATTTCAATTCTTCCAGTTTTCAGCAAAATTTTTGAAAAGGTTTTCTGTGAAAGACTTGAAAGCTTTCTAGAAAGCAATGAAATTCTAAATCCTGAACAATTTGGCTTCAGGAAAAAAAGATCAACAATTGACGCAGTAAACAGTCTTTTGAACAATGTTGTTGATGGCTTGGAAAGGCGAGAACAAGTGCTCAGCATATTTCTTGACCTATCCAAAGCATTTGACTGTGTGCATCATGAAACACTGTTGCACCAGTTACAAAAATGTGGCGTTCGGGGTCTGCCAAACGCGTGGCTTGCTTCTTATCTTAAGAATCGAGATCAATGCGTGCAGATTTCGAATGTCATCTCTAGTAAAATTAAAATAGCCCACGGTGTCCCTCAGGGTTCTATTCTTGGGCCTATTCTTTTTTTGGTTTACGTCTGTAGACTTAACTCAGTGATCCAGCATGGTGATCTGATTCAGTATGCCGACGACACGACTCTTTGCCTCAAAGGAAAAACTACACAAGATTTGGAAATCACATCATTTGTGGAACTGACTTCATGCATTCAGTATTTTACTGACAGGAATTTGAAAACGAACCAATCAAAATCAAATGTCATCAATTTCTGCCTAAGACCAAGGGAATTTGCAAGGCAACCTGCTGTATTTGTGGACGATGTCCTTTTAGAGGAAACTGGATCCACGAAATTCCTGGGGATGTACATTGATCAAGGTCTGACCTGGGACGACCACGTTAACAATATATGTGCTAGAATTACTTCTGGCATATTTGCCTTGCGAAGCCTAGCTAAATACTGTTCCCCTGAAGTCTTAATGACGGCATATTTCGGTCTCATATATCCGCACTTTGCGTATGGCTTGAGACTGTGGGGGGGCTGTGCTAAACACAAGATGGAACGCGTTTTCAGGCTTCAAAAAAAGGCAATTAGAATTATTGCAAATTTGAATTACAGAGAGTCGTGTAGGGACTCTTTTAGGGAGCTAGGTTTGTTGACATTGCCCTGTCTCTATATGTTTCATGTGATCCTGTACTGTCAATCGAAGTGCACTTTAGTCCGGGGCAGGGACTTTCATCAGTATGAAACTAGAGCCAGGGACAACTTTAGAGTCCATAGTCATAGACTGGCGGTATCTCAGCATTTACCGCATCAGGTTGGCGTCGGCTTAATCAACAAGCTCCCTGAAAGTGTAAAAAATGCAACTAATCAAATCCAATTCAAAACTCGTCTCAAATGCCTGTTGGTGTCAAAAGCATTTTATTCGCTAGAGGAGTTTATGATGAGACGCTGGGATATCTAAAAATATCTTAAATTACCAAAATTTAAAATCTGGATCCAAAGATAGTGTGAATTAGTGTGAATGAGTGAAATGTAAGTCTGACTGTGTGTGAGTGTGTAGAGTATTTGCTGTTTGAATATATGACGACTGCTATACAATGTTATATATTGTCTAAAAGCAATAAAGAAATGATTTGATTTGATTTGAGTATACAAAAACATTTCAGACGGGAATAGAATAGAAACACTTTTTTATTCAAGCAAAATTAAAGTGGCATCATATATGGTCCTGTCTTACATTTAACATCTTAAACTAAAATCAATCTTAATAGTACAAAATAAGGCTTATCTAACTAAAACTTATTAACACAATATTCTATTCACTCTTCCATTCACACAGTCACGATACAAAGAGTAGCTCCGCCGCCCGCCATCCGGTCCAGGGTTTTTCGTCTCAGCTCCGCCACAAACCGATCCCGCTACCTCAATTAATTTGTTTGACAAAATCTGATAAGAAGTTCCATAATCTAAATGCAGTAACGGTGAAGGATCGGTTATTGGTTATGATTCCGTGTATTGGAATTCTGAGACTTGTGCACCAGACCAACTTTTTCTTACGCCACTCTCTGCCAAAAACTGAAAGTTTTCAGATAAATATTATTATTAATAGAGTACAACAATGACAAACTGTGAATCGATCTTGAATCGACTGATTTTAGAATTGATGACTGAATAAAATATGGCGTAACATGTTTTCTTCTACATAAATCAAACAGAAAGCGAATGCAGTAACTTTGTGCTCTTTACAGTTTTGTGCTAAGGGCTACAGTCATGCCATTGACTACAAAATTGCAGTAGTTAAAGTAAGGATTTAATCAAAAGAAGTTTAATGTGAAATGGTAGAAGTCCTTGCATTTGTTTCAGTGTGTGCACAACAGCGAATACCCTGTTACAGGTGTACACCACTGCATCGGTCCATCTAAGTGTTTATGATAGTCCTACACTTTTCACATTTTCAACGTATAGTAAGGGGTTTCCGTCTAAAGTTATTTTCGATTTATTCTGTAGGTTAATGGAGTTGAAAAGTTGTAGATGACAGACAATCATCATTGGTTGGGTTTTGTCCGGGTTAATCTTAAGTTCATTTTTAAATCTCATTGAATAAGTTGTTGTAGGTTATGTCTTCATTCGTCCACTTCACAATTTGGTTTGTGTCGATATTGTTAAAGTGTGAGTATATTTGTAAGTCATCAACATAGCAGGGAAATTTGCAATATCGCAATACAGTGTTAATGCCATTTATGTACATGGTAAAAAGTAGTGGGCTAAGAACTGACACATGCGGAACTCCGTAGGTCACAGTTCTGAAATCAGACATTGAGTTGTAATTGCACACACACTGCTATCTGTTCCTTAGATATGATTTTATCCATTCTGAAGTTTTGTCAGAGAATCCTAAATCTGTAAGTTTTTAAATAGAATTTTATGAATGATTATATTGAAAGCCTTCATCGAAACCTGAAATCGAACAGAACTAGTACGGTATAAAGACCTCGATCCATGGCTAATCGCATATCGATCGCATGTCAGAACTGAAGTAGCAAGTAAACAAATGTATTTTTTCTGAAGTTCATAAATTATGGGTATGAAATGTTTGTAGGAGGCACAAAAAGGCAAACGATTTCCACATATTTTTAGCAAGGTAATTCCAAATAACTAAGAAACAATAGATTAAAGGAAGGAAGTAAGACAAGTATTAACTTGTCTGTTAGAAATAATTAAAGTAGGTCAATAAATCGATAAGCCCTTGGATAAATTCAAGCCTTTTATCAAAAAAAGATCGAAGGAAACGGTTGTATAATATTCTTAAAAGGAGACTGTATGACAGAAATTTTGTAATTTTTTATCATAGTTATGATGAAATCAGTAAAGTAAAAAATTCATACTGCTCAAATCAAATTTCGAATTGCCAAGGTGATACGAAACTTCAGTGGAAAATTATAAATAATTTAACCGAAAAATCCGCAGAGAAAAGAGTTGAACGGGTTAAGCTAAACAATGTATAGTCATTACGGAACCTCATATTGTTGCGGAAGAAGTAAATAAACATCTTATCGCAGTACAGTCAGGTCAGGACAGCGGTGTTCCGAACTTAGGTCCACTCAGTTTGCGCAACAGAAACACGCCATTTTTCATATTACCCACAGACAATGTAGAAGTTTTAAAAACAATAAAAAAGTTTAAAAAACAAGAAATCTTTTGGTATCGATGGTTTAAGTTCAGCTCTTATAAAACACATTGCAGAAGTAATATCACCCATATTGTCACACATCATTAATTTAAGTTTTATTTCAGGCGTTTTTCCCGACAAGTTAAAAATCAGTGTGGTAGTTCCTATACTTAAAAAGGGGTTCTCTTCGATTAAATTAGAAAATCTAAGACCTATCAGCTTGTTAACAGTTTTTTCTAAAATATTTGAAAGGTTAATGAATGTAAGACTTACTGCATATTTGAATAACATAGGGTTTTTCAATGGCAATCAGTACGGTTTCAGAAAGGGAAAATCTACCGAAGATGCGCTTCTAATTCTAATATGATTTACGAAAGTTTAAACTCAGGGAATAAATCAATAGGACTGTTTATTGACTTTAAATCCGCCTTCAATTTAGTAAACCATGATATTTTGCTACACAAGATGGAATTGTTAGGAGTGAGAGGACCTGCTCTCAGCTGGTTTCGCAGTTTCCTCTTGGGCCGTGAACAGCGGGTGCGGATTGGCGAGTTCCTGAGCGGACCGCTCCTAGTCAGGGCTGGTGTGCCTCAGGGCTCCGTCATATCTGCAACCCTGTTTTTGATATTCATAAACGATCTCCTGGAAATGAACCTAAAGGGCATGCCAAATGCGTTTGCTAAATGACGTAGCATTTTTTTACTCACACAAAAATATAATGACTTTGTTAAATTACATACTAGAAGATTTGCGTACTCTAAGAAAGTGGTGTCATTTAAATAAAATGCAATTAAATGTAAAAAAAACGCAATATGTCAATTTTTATTTCAAAAATTTTAACATTGAAAAAGAAATTAAATATCACATTTTAATTTGTAATGAAATTAACTGCAACTGTGAAACTATCAGTAAAGTCTCACACTTCAAATATCTTGGGGTAATTTTGGACAGTAAACTTACTTGGAGTAAACACATAACAACTTTACAGACTAAACATCTTCAATTAGGAAATTTTATTTTTTACGAAATTTTTGTTCTAAAGATTTGTTGAGAAGTTTATATTTTGCATTAATTGACTCCAAATTACAATACGGATTAGTTTGCTGGGGCGGGACATTTAAATACCTAATTCAAAGGATAAGAGTTACTCAAAACTACTTTTTAAGAATAATTTCAAAAAAATAGAAGGCATAGCTCTTTCCCTATATTTTATGAGTTAAGAATTTTGCCCCTTCAGCATCTTTTTGTGTTCAAAGTTTTAAGACTCTTTTATTCAAGATGTGGTAACCACGGAACAATTGATTTGATATACGCTACAAGAAATATTTACCGTAGAATTTTCAGAATGCCTAAAGTTAACAAATCATTTTTTTAAACACTCTTTTTGTTATCTCGGACCACATATATTTAATAAGTTGCCTTTGGAAATAAAAAGTCTAAGCAATATTAGTAAATTTTGTAACAGATTAAAAGTATGGTTGTTTACTCAGCAGAATTTGATTTATTTTAAATTGTAGTCTCCCTGGTCTATGTGTACAGTTGATAAGTGAGAAAATCTTTTTCCTTTTCTTAAATTGTGTAGTATTAGTAAATGTGTAATAAAAATAAACAGTAAATGCTTTAGTGAATTGATTTAATTTGTATAATATGTATTGTGCAGTGTAAGTTGGTCAGCTGTGTCTGACAGACGTCACAGAGAGCCGGCTCAGGTGTTTTATAATTTTGAACTATGGACTGTAGCTGATAATAATATTCTATTATCACCGGCCACACTACTTGAAACAGTGGTCGGTTAATTCCCAAGTATTGTGTAACCTTGTAATGTTTCTAGATATTGTTTGGTGGAATAAATCATTTATTCATTTCATTTATTCATATTTGTATTCAAATACATATTCGAATACCAGTGTGCTTTAAATACACCGTATTTGATTCTCCCATCACTATAATGAGCGAAATCCGCTGTTATATCGATTAGTATAAACATCGATAATTAATATTCATATATCGAATACGAGCCTATCAATATATTATATTAATAATAACAATCATATTTGAAATTAAAATAATATAATATAGACTACATAGTAACAATATCATAAATAATAAATGAGCTATAACGATTAGCAGAAGCTAATAAATGAGCAGAAGCAATTAGAACTAGACATAGGAGAAGTCATAAATAATAACGAAATGTTAACAATATATCAAACATGTAAAACAAAAAATACGAAAAATGTTAACTATTTATATGTTTTCTCCTTGGTAGCAATGAGTAACCACTCAAGAAGTCATTAAAAGCATCCTCTCTAGAAACCCATACTTCTCTTCTATACAAATACAGAGATGATATGCCACTTTTTAAACTTCGTTTCACGGTAGTCCACCAGCTTTCGACTGTCTGTTATCTATATATATAAAAATGAATGTTTGTATGTTTGTCCTTTATGGAATCGTGAACTATTGGACCGATCATGATGAAAATTTGTACGTATATGTATTTTTCCACGGAGAAGGTTTATAAGCTATGCCCATCCCTTTCCCGATTCAGGATTCCGCCCCACTGGTTACAGAAATACCCATAAGAAATGCATTGCAGCAAACATATGTTAACGTCTTTTCAAATTTTTAATCAGCTGTTCTTTGTAAACATATATTACACTTATAGTTTTAAAGCATAGAGAAAGCTTAAGAGAAACGACAAATTTTGTTTAAACTGTTTTTGCAATCACTGTTAAACATAGACTTTACTATCCAGATAATACAATTCAAATTTGACGTAAAAATTCACCTTTAACTGCAATATTTATTTAATATAAACCATGCTCATGCTTGATCAGAAGAGTAATGCAGATATCATAATTACTATCTTACGTTGGCTACAAATATAAAGAATGTTATAAAATCAACCTTAGTTGTTTTTTTTTGACAGAAGTATGGTTCTCAAAACTCCGTGTGTACATATTCTCTCGATCGAGACAACAAAGCAAGCTCAATCGTGGCATCGGAGATATAACTAATTTAATCTAAAATTTATTATAGTAAAAAAAAAAATTTTACTAAGTAATATAAGGACTTCGGTTCTTAAGATTTGCGTGCGA